>NC_061109.1:25130290-25317790 GCF_015104395.2 Macrobrachium nipponense | reverse complement strand
CAGAAGCCAATTTAAGGACATCGTTTAAAAACCATGAGACCGTCCTGGGTCTCTCAGATGGTCTGAGCCTTGCACAAGCTCTTGGAATGGATGAAAATTACGAATCTGTTAGATCTATATTGAAACCAAATTGGAAGATCTTCTTAAGAGCTGATTTGGTAGTAGTAATTGTACTAGCTGCTGGACCTTTTTAGAACAAGGTTCTGAAAAAGGTTATAGCCAGATTCGTGGACATAGTTTGTGCATCTGAGTCCTTTAAAAATATAGCTGTTTCTTAACTGCCGAGTCATATTGACGCAAGGTCGATTCTCGCTTGTCAGATTCTAAGAACAGGATGTTCTGAGGATCTATGTTAGCATCTTTCTGAGCTGCAAACTTCATAAAGTCTGTAAAGTTAGGGCTTTCTGAATTCCTGAGGAAGCGGACACAGTCCGCGTTTGAACCAATTGCGTCAGTTTGGGATTGGGAATCCGTTGAGGCCGGAGTCCTAATTCCAATAGTAGAGGGAACCAATTGCTCTTGGGCCAATTGGGGGCTACTAGTGCAACGTGACCCTTGAATGTCCTGAGCTTGTTCAGGACTTTCAGAAGCAGATTCACTGGAGGAAAAAGGTAAATTCTCTTCCATACATTCCAATCTATATAGTTGTAGCGTCCGTGGCGTAGGCCAGAGGGTCCAGATTGGGAGCCACATAACAAGGGAGTCTGTGGTTCGACTCTGTGGCAAAGAGATCCACTTGAAGTCCTGGTACCTGTTGACAGATCCATCTGAATGACTCCTTGTCCAATGTCCACTCCGATTCTAGCAGGACGGATCGTGATAGGGCGTCTGCCACCACGTTCCTGACTCCTGCTAGGTGAGTGGTTGACAGGTGCCATTTGTTCTTGTCTGCTAAGGGAAATATGGCTATCATGACATGGTTCACGTGGCTCGATTTGGAGCCACCCGTTTATGCAGTGGACTAACACCACACTGTCCAATACCAACTTGATATGAGACTTCTTGGCTGGTCGTAGCCTTTTCAGGGCGAGAAACACTGCCATAGCTTCCAGTACATTGATGTGTAGCTGGCGGAATGTTAGAGACCAGGTTCCCTGTACCTTTTTGTACTGTGAGTACCCGCCCCAGCCGCTTAGAGAGGCGTCTGTGTGGACTACTAGGGCCGATGGAGGAAACTGCAAGGGTATTGTCTTTGACAGATTCTTGATTTCCGTCCAAGGGCGGAGTCTCTTGCGTAAGATCGCTGGGATGGGAGCCATTTTGTCCCGGGATCTCTGGTTTGCTTTTGAGTGCCAAACCCGGTTTATATCCTTTAGTTTGGCTTTCAGCAGAACGTCCGTTACTGATGCAAATTGGAGTGATCCTAGGATTCTTTCCTGGTTCCTCCAGGACGTCTGCTTGTTTTTGAGAAATTGCCTTGTGGCCTTGGCTATTTCTCTTCTCTTCAACGGCAGAATTGATAGAGTATGAGAGTTCAAGTCCCATTGGATTCCTAGCCACTGGAAACATGACTCCGGTGTTAGCCGAGACTTGGTTTTGTTTATTTGGAACCCTAAATGTTCCAGAAACTGAATTATCTTGACTGCACCTTGTGGCATTCTTTGACAGTTGTGGCCCATACGAGCCAATCATCCAGATAGGCTACTAACATTACTCCCCGAGTTCTCAACTCCTGTACTACTGTTTCCGCCAACTTGGTGAATATTCTGGGCGCTATGTTGAGCCCGAATGGCATTACTCTGAAGGAGTAAGCCTTCTTTCCTAGTTTGAAGCCTAGGAATGGACGGAAGTGTCTTGCTATTAGGAAATGATAATAGGCATCTGTAAGATCTATAGAGGTGGTGACGGCCCCACAGGGAAGTAAGGTCCGCACCTGTGAAACGGTCAGCATTCGAAACTTGTCGCAGTGAATGAATGAGTTTAGATTGGACAAGTCTAGAATTATTCTTAATTTGTTTGAGTCTTTCTTTGGCACGCTGAACAAGCGCCATTGAAACTTTTAAGTTGCTGACTCTTGATACTACCCTCTTTTGAAGAAGTTCTTGGGTATACTCTACCAACTCCGCTGTTGGTTTTTGGTAAAAGGTATTGGATGGAGGAGGACCTTGAAGCCAACTCCACCCCAGACCTTTGGTCATAATGCTGTGCCCAACTGCTGAACCCCCACCAATGCCGGTAGAGGTACAGCCTCCCTCCTACCTGGGGATTCTCACTGGCTTGCTGACGGGTGACCACCTCATGCTCCCTGGAAGCCCTTGCCCCTGTTGGTGGCTCTTCTGGCGCCCCGCTGACGGGAGGGACCCCTAGCTCTGCTGCCTCTAGAGAACCTATTGAACGGTTGAAAGGACTGCGATTCATAGGTCGCATTAAAGGCCAGAGAAACTGCAAAAGAGGTCGAAGCCTGGGCTTGTGCTGGTTTGGTCAACAGCACAAACTGCTGTTGCGGCTGTGCCTTGGATGTTGACGGTTGAGGTACTTGGGGTACCGGAACCGCCTGCATTAGAGTCTGTTGGGGAGCCTGGAAGGGCTGGAACTTCCCAGGTCTCTTTTTTGATTTGGGATTTGATCCAGTAGACTCGGGCTTGCGTTTGGGCACGAGTCCCCAACGAATCTTCAGACTCTGGTTTACCCTAGCCGCTTCGAACAGAACCTCATTCACAGCGGTGACTGGGAAGAGGTCCGTGCCCCATATGGATGAGGCGATCAATTTGTTCAGTTCATGGCGGATAGTAGCTTCCACCAGAACATGTTTCCGACAGTTACGCCGCACTACCATAAAATCATACAAGTCGCACTGCATTGTATGCAGTAGTGACTTAGTCATGATTTTAAATAGCGTCTCTTGTCCATAGATAAGAGATGCCATTTCGGTCATCGTAAGCGAACTGAGGGATCTGCTGAGCCTCCTCCTAGCGTCGTATTCCTTGGATTAGGGCATCTGACAGTCTAGGCAACCTCTCGCTGAACAGCGTGTTACCGCAGTCCGGCTTGAGTTTGCCTACTGAAAAAGTGGCAGGAGCATCAGAGTAGAACTCCTCTGAACCGGGGAGCAGAAGGGAAGTCTGTTCTGTCTCCCGGAGCTAAGGCATAGGCTCGTCTTTCAAGACTGCCTGGGATGTTGCCTCTGTCACCTTTGAGATGAATGGCAACGGAGTGTCCTCATTTACTGTGAACATTGTAAATGGGATCTTGAATGCAGTAACTTTCGTATTTACCCATTCCCATTCACCAAGATTCCGGCGCCAAGCTTGTTGAGCTTGGTCCCGGGGGAGGATTACTGTTTCCTTCGGGACTTTATCCTCCCTGCTCATGGCGGCGGCATCCGTTAAACGGACATAGCCAAAGAAAGGGGGTTGGAGTCCCTCAGGGTAGAACTCGAAGTCCTCTAGCCTTCGAGTTCCACAACCCTCGATGGTTAGCATGCCCTCTGTGAAGGGGGCGTGAGCTGCTACCCTCCATGGGTTGTTCGGTTTGAACGGAGGGAGGTTGGATGAGTCCGGCATCAGCAAAGCCTGAGTTGCTTGGCCGGGCTGTGCTTGCCCTGCTGCCATACTTTCTCGGAGACCAGACATCATGTTCTCCTGGGCTACTATTCTCTCCGACAAGGATTGGATAGTTTGTCCCGAAGCTTCCAGCGTAGTTGACAGCTGGGTCAGCATTTCCTGGAACTTGGTCTGGACCAAGTCCCCAACCATGTTGCCCATCCGCTGCATGATATTGTCTGAAAAAGTATCAGGGAAACTTGGTCCTCGATCCCTTTGGTGTGAGAGCGACTTTTGGCTTGACTGCCCCGGGATTATGAGCCGGTGGCATAGTGGCAAGCTTGGTTCCTGACCTCTTCGGCAGGGACTTCTGCTTAGACTTGAAGTCTTTCTTACTTTTAATTTTAGGGATTGCCGACAAGGACTTCGGTCTAACCGACTGCGGTCTATCGGAGAATCCCTGGAAGGAAGTAGTAGTAGAAGGAGAAGAAGACAAAGATGGACTCAAGGAAAACCCTTGAGCCCCGAGTAAACCTGCCTTGCTACCATTCTTACCGTTGCCCATGTCGTCTAAAGCCATGGGCTCGCAAGGTCGAGGGCTGCTACTTCCCCCGCTACTCCTTCCTCCGTAAGAGCTGCAACTGCCTCCTGGATCCTGGCGATCAGAGGAGTGGCCACTTCCGGATCCACCACAGATCCCTTCTTCATCCCTGGGAAGATAAGGGTAGCCAATTAAGGCGGCTTCCCAGACTGCTTGCGCTCCCTGTAAGCAGAGCTATTATTAATACTCAACACTAGAAATAGACTTAACCTAGTATCAAAGTGTACATTACAGTATATTGATTCTCATTGTATCTTTATGAAGAGGCCGGAGTGTTACATACCCCGGAGGAGGCTTCGTTGACCAAAGCGTAGCAGATGGCGCAGTTCTCATGGTGCCAAACTACGTAGTCCTCCATGCGAACTGCACAGCCGGCATGGGCCCGGCAGACCACGTGCCCACAGGGTTCCTGGAGAACGGCGTTGCACCCATCCTCCAGACGACAGGTAACCTGTAAGTCAAATGATACACGAGTATCATCAACAACCTTTCAGATTAGGTCCGTGGTTGTGTGCGGTATGCTAATGCTGCCAGAGTAACTCCGGTGTCAGCATATATCATGCACGATAACATATCTCTGTTACTACTAGCTCTGGCGCCCCGTGTATGCTTATAGGAACATCCTAGGCAGATAATGGGAACTAAGAGATTCCACTGTAGCTCCGGCGTCTGACGGATTAAGTGGATTCAAGCTGTCCTCCATATGCCGGAGTGAGGGATAAACCAAGTCAGACACAGGGTGAAGAACAAGTCGTAACAGGGTGGAATGGTAAAGTACCTGGCGAAGTTACTCCGCCGGGTAAGGAACATATAATAGAAGGTAGATGTCATGTAATATAATATGCATGCAACGAAATCCCAAAGATAGGTCGGAGCCTTCACATATCTAATGAAGCAAAGCTATCCCGAGGTGGGTCCGGCGTGTGCCGGAGTCCTGAGGCCGCCAAAGCGGGGTGGGGAAGAGTGGGCTTCCTAGATAGTGAGAGGGAAACCCTACCTAGTGGGTGGAGGTGTGTCCCATTCTCCTGCGCCTGGTGGCCAACCATGGCTCGGTCGAGCGAGGTACCCCCCCCTTCCCACTAACAGCGCGGCAGAGTACGGCAGGCCTGTTCACCGAGTGTGCCCTCCAGTGAATCCCCCTCCGGAGACTCAGATGGGAGTGAGTCGTCACTCCACTGAAGGGGGGTGGGCAGTGGGTGAGCGAAAGGGGGGGGGGGGGGGGAGCTGGGGGCGCTGCGGAGCGGGTCGGTAGCAGGGTGGCTCGTACGCGATCAGCTGGGGACACTCTCATCCGGGTGAACAGTCACGCGGTGTGAGCGGACAGTCGATCTAAGAAGGCCTAGGCCAACTAAGTGCTGGCTACAGGGAGAGCACATAACATAAATATCCTGTCCTAACACGGGGGGAGGAGCAAAATAAAAGAGGAGTGAGAGAGAAAGAGAAAGTCCTTGAGAAACTAGGTTAAGCAAAATCCAATGAAGGAAACGCTAGCCTAGAAACTCAGAGCGGCTTAGCCTAGATGCCGTAACAAATGATCGAGGGGCAAGCGGCCAGGGTGGCTCAAGGACTGTGCTACGAAGGAACTAGGGTCTGCTACGAAGGAACTAGGGTCCTTCGTAAGGCAAACAAGACAATAGATCCTATCTTACTGATAAACAAGGGTTGATATAACAACCTCCATGCAAGAAAGGAAAGCGAGCGCCACGACCGAAAGCATGCGGTTCGGAAGTAGGCTATCCCCCGTGAACGGACTAAAAACCTTAAAACAACATGGCAAATGCATCTTAAAATAAATATATATAGAGTACTGCTGAAGTGCAATCGAGACCAATTAGTATGGGAGACCAATTGGTGCAAGAAAGCAGGGAATCATCACGCGGCTGGCGAGCCAAGAAGGCGGCGCGGGACCGGCAATGCACTTGTTACCGCTCGCACATATAACCTAAGATAATTTGGCATAAAATGTAAAAAACCGTCTCAAAATGATCCCAAACATTAAACGCAGTACTTAACTTGGATGCAGAAGCTTGAAGGTCCATGTTGATGATGAGAAAAAATCCAAACGAGCGAAAAACACAGCACAAGGAAAAAACGCGTGGTGTGAGCAATGCTATCGAAAGGAATGTAAACAAAGGCGCTAGTCGTAGTAGTGGTGGGTAGCGGGGCCTTGCATCGGCTCCTCTGTAGACGAGGGATATTGAGGAAGGGAGAACCTAAATGGCAAGGGACCTCTGGTAGTGGTTTCCACTCGCCCCAGATACCATACTGACATCTTTATTAAAGGTGAGCGAGCCAGTCTATTCTGGCATTACTATTTTAGTTTTTGTCTGATAATTATAGCAATATTTTACCTTAGAAATATCCACTAAAGGAAGTATTTCATGGAGCGACAGGCTGAGCCCAGAAAATTAATTTTCTTTTGGCATCAAACTATAAAAATTAAGACCAGATATCAGAGTTTGGAACAAAATTACAATTTTTGAAGCCAAAATAATTTTTTGTACAAAATTCTGCAGTCAGCAGCTGTTCAGATACATTCCAGAATTTCAATACATACATGATTTTCATGAGAATCATGTAAGACTTCTATCTGTCAAAGTTTCATCACAAAAAATTGACACTCCTTATACTGTCTACATCTTCAACAGAGGTAAAGGGATGGGAAGAGGGCCAATTACGCAAATTAATAAGCTTGTATAAATCAAACACTTTTTAAAAAAGAATTATTATTACTACATGATATGCAAACCTTCAGTCTTTTACAATAGGAATTGCTTACAGTGAAGCTGGAACATGGCTGTTAACACTCAAACAAGGTGGTTAGGCAGTAACTACCATCCGGAAGGTGTGGAGACCAGCCTGCCTGGATACAAACATTTCACTTTGCTTTCCGTCACCATGTAATGCAGCCATGTTTTTGTGAGCTCTTGCCTAACTGTCGATAAACTCAAATTTTCCTGGTGGGAGCTTTTCTTTTTTGTTTTATATATTGAATATAGTACTGTGTTTGAAATTTATTAATATTCAAACCCATTTTTGAGATAGCATTGGAACCGCCTTACCCAAGCGTGTCTCGGGGTAACATACACCCTTATCGCATCCTCATGCCTTTATATTTTATGAATACCCAATGTAAATATTGGAAATAAAAAGAATTATTATTATTATTATTATTGTTAAAAAGAATGGCAGAATTAAGCGAGTTGATTTTATATATTGTTTTTTCTATTTTCCTTACAATTCGCTTCTCAGGCTCAGCGATGTTTCTGAGTAACTGACCAATATTCATATTGGGAATTTTAAAAAATCATAAATGCTGAAGGTAATCTTTTATTGGAACAGGATATCAGGTCCAGGTCAAGCAGGGGTCGTCGTCAGTGCTGGTATTATTCCGTAGGCGTAGTTCAGTTCGGCGCCGGGTTCGTCTTCGGTTTAAGGGCTGGTATTGGTGCTGGTATAGCTGGTATATCTGGTATTACGTAACGTTTCGACCTTCTCGCAGGTCATCCTCGGACGAGTCGTTTGAAGAGACTGTAGCAAGGAAGTCTGTGGGGCGGTATTTATAGCGGCTCGGACCTAGAGTTGCATTCTCATTGGTCGGGCCGGTCTTGGACGAAGTCGTGGATCTCGCCTCGAAGGTCTCGGGGATTCTCTCGTGCGAGCACCACAGTAGTGTGCCTGGGGATGAACGACAGGAATTCCGTCGTAGCAGAATCCTGTCATCCCGTGGGGGCTCCTGATCATCTGGTATTGTCGGGGGGTCGTTCGCTGCTCTCCGGGCGGCGGTGGGAAGGAGAAACGTTTCTTGGGTGATGTTAAGATTTGGTTTCTCCTTGCCTTATGGAGGGCTTCTAAGAGGCGCAGACATCAGGGATCCGTTGTCTGGTCTATTATTTCGATATTAGGAATAATATCATTTCTCTTTATCCGTTTGTTATGAGCAGTCCTGGCGTGGTTGAAGATGGCTCCTTCTTGAGCGTGGCAGGAGATTCGCTTGGAGAAACGCATGGAGGTCATACCGACGTATTTGCCGAGGCATCCTCGGACGGGGCATGGTTGTTAACGGGTTCAGACCACACTCGTCTTCTTCAAGGGCCTGCAGGGGCGCCGCAAGGTTGTTTCTCATCACCAGGCTCTTCGGTCTTCTTCGATTTGATAATAGATAATTAACTTAAAATTTTGTCCTGGGGTCCGGCGGGGCTGACGTTTTCGTCGATGATCTTTTGAGGGCTTGTTCGTCCTCCTTGTACCTCCGGTGGAAGTGTCCCTTGTAGAACAGCTCAATGGGCTCTGCAATATCGGGGCGGGGTTCCTGGTGGTACCAGGGTTCCATATTTTTCCTTATAGATTCATCAACAGCACGATTGGTGTGTCCGTTGTCGATGAGGACCTGGGCGGCGCGCTCCAACTCACTGTGTGTCATTCCAGGAGGAGCAGTGTGAGAGGGCCCTCCTGACGAAGGCGCTGATGGTGGAGCGCTTATACCTCTCAGGGCACTCGCTCTCACCTTTCATGCACATACCCAGGCTCGTCGGCTTCGTGTACACCTTCGTGCTGAATTCGGAATCTCGCTGTTCGACAAGAACGTCAAGGAAGGGGAGGCGGCGGTCTTTGCAATGTTCGATCGTGAACGTGAGGCAGCTGTGGTCGTGGAATGCATGTCGCAGCTGCTCTATCTCATCCTAGGAGTCGGCGCAGACAAAGGTGTCATCAATGAAGCGCACGTACATCCTCGGTTTGTTGGAATTCTGGAAGACTCTCTCTTTGACGGTACCCATATAGAAATTGGCGAAAAGGACCCCAAGGGGAGATCCCATCGCCACGCCGTCGATCTGGGTGTACAACATAGCTGCGGTTGATCAGCAAAAGGGCCCTTCTTAGTACAGATTTCCAGCAGGGCTCGAAGGGCATGCTCTGGGATGTTTAAGGATGGAGTGCCGGGGTCCCAGTAAACTCTGTCCAAGATCATTTGTATGGTCTCGTCTACAGGGACGTTGGTAAAGAGGGACTCTACATCCATCGAAGCGATGCATCCTCCGGGGGGCGTTGCTCGTAGGGCTTCCAAGAACTCGGCCGACGACTTCAAGCTGTGCCTATCTGGGACGTACGGGGTTAAGATGGTGTTGAGTTTCTTGGCCAACAGGTACGTAGGGGCAGGGATCTGGCTGATTATAGGGCAAAGAGCCCATCAAGCTGTTCTACAAGGGACACTTCCACCGGAGGTACAAGGAGGACGAACAAGCCCTCAAAAAGATCATCGACGAAAACGTCAGCCCCGCCGACCCAGACAAAATTATTAAGTTAATTATCTATTATAAAACGAAGAAGACGAGCAGCCTGGTGATGAGAAACAACCCTTCGGCGCCCCTGCAGGATCCCTTGAAGAAGACGAGTGTGGTCTACCGTTACACATGCCCCGTCCGAGGATGCCTCGGCAAATACGTCGGTATGACCTCCATGCGTTTCTCCAAGCGAATCTCCTGCCACGCTCAAGAAGGAGCCATCTTCAACCACGCCAGGACTGCTCATAACAAACGGATAAAGAGAAATGATATTATTCCTAATATCGAAATAATAGACCAGACAACGGATCCCTGACGTCTGCGCCTCTTAGAAGCCCTCCATATAGGCAAGGAGAAACCAAATCTTAACATCACCCAATAAACGTTTCTCCTTCCCACCGCCGCCCGGAGAGCAGCGAACGACCCCCCGACAATACCAGATGATCAGGAGCCTCCACGGGATGACAGGATTCCTGCTACGGACGGAATTCCTGTCGTTCATCCCCAGGCACGCTACTGTGGCGCTCGCACGAGAGAATCCCCGAGACCTTCGAGGCGAGATCCACGACTTCGTCCAAGACCGGCCCGACCAATGAGAATGCAACTCTAGGTCTGAGCCGCTATAAATACCGCCCCACAGACTTCCTTGCTACAGTCTCTTCAAACGACTCGTCCGAGGATGACCTGCGAGAAGGTCGAAACGTTACGTAATACCAGATATACCAGCACCAATACCAGCCCTTAAACCGAAGACGAACCCGGCACCGAACTGAACTACGCCTACGGAATAATACCAGCACTGACGACGACCCCTGCTTGACCTGGACCTGATATCCTGTTCCAATAAAAGATTACCTTCAGCATTTATGATTTTTTAAAATTCCCAACATGAATATTGGTCAGTTACTCAGAAACATTGCTGAGCCTGAGAAGCGAATTGTAAGGAAAATAGAAAAAACAATATATAAAATCAACTCACTTAATTCTGCCATTCTTTTTAACAGTATTTGCCTAAAAGAGGGTCTTCTACCAAAATACATATTATTATTATTATTATTATTATTTTGATATTTAGGGCATGACACTATGTTGGTTGGTTATTGAAAATGACATTCGTACTTGCGCTGTAGGAGAATTTACCGGGAGAAAACTTTGCCCTCTTTGCTCGCTTGTCAAGCAAGGAGGGGGGCAATTGGGTGACTTATTCTCAGGGGTCTTCTTTCGCTTCGTAGGGCAGTGCCCTTCGGGACAAGAGGAATCTCTTTTTATTAATCATCTTTTCTTTCTTCTTCAGGCTAACAGTGAGCAGTCATTGAACACACCATTATATGGTTGAATATCTCACCGTCTTGGTTATATTAACCCTCGGAAGTGTATCTGTGACACTCCAGAGCACTGAACCTTGTGTGTGTGTGTGTGTGTGTGTGTGTGTGTGTGTGTGTGTGTGTGTGTGTGTGTGTGTGTGTGTGTGTGTGTGTGCCCCCCTGTTGTGTCGCATGTTAGATTGCTGTTGCTGTCCTGACGACCTATTATGGGATAGTTTCTACCCCCTCTGCCCTGTGATTCCTGACTCTAAATCTGCTGATGTCTGATCATCATACTGTAGAAGAAGACCTATGGAAGAATGTCATCCTCCACTGCCATTCCCTTCCTTTTCTGAGACCCAAGGAAGTCCAGGGAAACCGGATCGCCCCCTTTGGCCAAAGAAGAGGAAGGCTCTTCTCCCCCCATCCCCTAAGTCCTCTTGAAGGAATTCTAAGGGGTTGCCTCCTCCTGAAGAGGCAATGAGATTTTTTGTCGGGCTCTTTCCAACCTTCGGGGTCAGGAACCAATCTGCACGCCCCTGGGTTTTGTGTTTCGGGAGCTGTGGGAATGCTGGCTTCTGTTTGCATTCCCACCACGAGCGCTTGTTCGCAAGTCGTTCCAAGTGCTCATGCTTCTAATGATTCGTGAGCATCCCGAACTGTTGACGGAGAGACTTCTCACCGTTCCAGTTCAGGCACAGGGCGAGAGAAAGGGCGAGACATTCTTGTGTTTCATCTCTTCCTGCCAACACGACCGCTAGCACTTGGCTAGAACTAGCCGAGTGCTTACCAGTTTCCCACCTAGTGTCTCCATTCTGAGAATTCAAACAACTGGAGAAGCAGGGAAGAGTTTCCCTTTGAAAGCTCTATAGAACTTCTAAGGGAATGTATCTCTCCAAAGAGGCAATGGTTCTCTCTGTGGCTCTTCCCACCCTTGGGCAGGTTCCAATTCACACTCTCCTATGAGGTCTCACGTTTTTGGGAGCTCTGAGTGAGCGTTCTATTGAATCGCACTCTCAATCCAGGTCTTAGATGCAGACATCTAAGAGCTGGATTGAGAGTGCCAGCTCCTCCTTGACTTCTTCAGAAGTCAAAAGAACACCACTCCTGATGATCATTCTTGCATGATTCAGGATTATTTCCGAGCACTTGAATTCCTTGGAATTTCTGGTGCTTGGTGAGTGCTTGGTTTCTTGTGGTTTCCAAGCACTTAGGTGAGACAAGACACTCCTGATGATTGTTCTTATGAGATTTGAGTCTCACCGAGCACTTCAATTAATTAGAATTTTTGGGGCTCACCCAGTGCTTTGATTCTTTGGAATCACGAGCGCTATGAGGGTGAGACAAGGTGGCCCCTTTGACTGTTCTTATGGGATTCGGGAGTCTTGCCAAGAGCTTGAATTACTTGGTACATAGGTAATAGAATTACATACAAAATGGAAATGCACCCCATTCCATTATAAAAAATATCGCTATGCTCCGTATAATAGGTCGATGAGGAAAAAACTCCCAAAATTAACTAGTCTACTCAGGATGTGTGCAAATACCGATTCATCTCATCAGTTCCATGGGTCGATGTGATCACCCAAACTCCCATGAGAATCTAGATCAAACCTTGGATCTATTGTTCTTTCTCATGACCCCAAAAGTCATGTATGCATGTTAGTTTGTATACTCTTACTTTTTGCTAAGATCAAATTGAGAACTGTTACATTCTACTCCTGTCTCATCTACACGAGACTCCTTCAGAAGAGCCTATCTCTAAGATGTACCTCGACTTGTAAATAGTTAAGAGAATATATATGTTTTATACTTCAATGTGTTTAAACTACACTTTCAAGCAAACCAACCATGAACGGAAGTGAGAAGTCAACTCGAGTCCTCTACTAGCCCGGCCAATGCAGAGAGAGAGAGAGAGAGAGAGAGAGAGAGAGAGAGAGAGAGAGAGAGAGAGAGAGAGAGAGAGAGAGAGAGAGAGAGGCTGAATATGCGCCTCGCATCCCAACTGCTATTCACGACTGTGAACCCTAAATAACTCTGTGGCAGACCACTTTCCTGTATTCGTAGAAAGCTGGTCAAGGCCACTACAATGGTGGCAGCTAGAAACCATTACAAGGGAGACCAGTTAGATGGCTACGGACTTGGGCTTCACATTACTTTCGCCACATCTTAAGAGTGAATTACACGTCAGGCAGCGTTGTGCAGTGGCCATGAAACCTTCCCTGGCTGACCTTCACCGACATACAATGGAGCAGATCTAGGATGAATATCGACAATAACACAATATACTAATATATTATTAACCCTCTTACGCCGGAGCCCTAAAAATCAAAACGTCTCCCGTATGCCGGGCCTGGTTTGGAGTGAGCGCGGAAGTGGAAAAAATAATTTTTTCAAAAAATTACAGCGCGCGTACTTTTGAAGATTAAGAGTTCATTTTTGGCTCCTTTTTTTGTCATTGCCTGAAGTTTAGAATGCAACCATCAGAAATGAAAAATAATATCATTATCATATGTAAATAATGCGATATATGGTAGCGAAAAAAAAAAAATTCATACATAATTGTATTCAAATCACGCTGTGCAGAAAACGGTCAAAGCTAACCAGTTACTTTTTTTTGCGTTGTATTGTACACTAAATTGCGATCATTTTGATATATAATACATACATTGTAAAACAATAAAAGCAACACCGGAAAAATATTATCACAAAATGATGTACGAATTCGTAACGAGCGGACGTAAAAAAATGTTATTTTCAAAAATTCACCGAAATTCTAAATAATGTTCTAGAGACTTCCAATTTGTTTCAAAATTAAGACAAATGATTGAATATTACGATACTGTAAGAGTTTTAGATTAGAATGCAGATTTCGACCATTTCGGACGAGTTAAATTTGACCGAATGTCGAAATTTTAATATATATATTTTTTTATATGGACATATTTCGAAGATGGAAAAAGCTACAACCTTCAATTATTTTTTATTGTATTCTTCATGAATTTGCGCACATTTTGATATATGAAACTCTATAAAAAGGCTAATATGAAAAGGAGCAAATATTAGGATAATGCCATGTACGTATTTCGGAGACTTGCGGCCGCGAATCGGCGCGCGGAGTGAAGGTAAATATATTTTTCAAAAATTCACCATAAATCACAATATTGTTTTAGAGACTTCAAATTTGTTTCAAAATGAAGAAAAATGACAGAATATTACTAGGCCGCAAGAGTTTTAGCTTACAATTGCGTTTTTCAACTATTTCGGTAGAGTCAAATTTGACCGAACGTGGTTTTTTTTCTATTTATCGTGATTTATATGCAAATATTTCGAAAAAGAGAAAAGCTACAACCTTCAATCATTTTTAGTTGTATTCTACATGAAATTACGCACATTTTCATATATAAAACTTTATGTAACAGCTAATTTTAAATGGTGCAAACATTTCGACAATCGAACAAAAAAATTCTGATTTTTTCGGAAGTTACCGCGCGAACGAAATGTTTTTTTTTTCATAAATTCACCATAAATCGAAATATTGTGCTAGAGACTTCCAAGTCGTTGCAAAATGAAGGTAAATGATTGAATATTACTAGAATATAAGAGTTTTAGCTTACAATTGCGTTTTTCGACCATTTCGGTAGAGTCAAAGTTGACCGAAAGTTGAAATTTTTGCACTTAACGTTATTTATATGAAAATATTTCAAAACTGATAAAAGCTACAACCATGGGTTGTTTTTTGTTGTATTGTGCATGAAATTGCGCACATTTCCATATATAAAACTTTATGTAACGGCAAATTTAAAAGGGTGCAAACATTAGGACAATCGCACGAAAAAATTTATCGGAAGAGTTATCGCACGAACGTAAGGAAAAAGTTTTTTCATAAATTCACCATAAATCGAAATATTGTGCTAGAGACGTCCAATTTGTTGCAAAATGAAGGCAAATGATTGAATATTACTATAATGTAAAAGTTTTAGCTTACAATTGCGTTTCTCGACCATTTCTGTAGAGTCAAAGTTGACCGAAGGTTGAAATTTTTGCACTTATCATTATTTATATGAAAATATTTCAAAACTGATAAAAGCTACAATCATGAGTATTTTTTAGTTGTATTGTGCATGAAATTGCGCACATTTTCATATATAATACTTCATGTAAAGGATAATTTAAAATGGTGCAATAATTATGTCAAAGTGACGAAATAATTTCCGAGATGTGTCACTGATACTTTTTAGTGCGATAAGAAAGAAATTCGCGCTTGCGCGCCTGCGTAGCGATTGTAAACAAAACAACGCCTTGATCCGTGAACTCCCAGCATCCCCCAAGGCGCGTGATACAAAAGTTTTCGGCTGGTAGGCCTATAAGTATTTTTCCGCGAATTTTTAAAAAAACTTTTTTGAGCCGACGTATGATACGTCCAATTGGCATATGGGAGACATTTTGACTCGACGTTTAATACGTCCAATCGGCGTAAGAGGGTTAATCTGCGTCTTCATCTTCATATCATCGGCTGCAAAACACCACGTAAACATAAGCTTCCTGGAAGATCATCAACAGGATGGCGAAGAGAAACAACCCGGATTGCTGCAATAATAAACACATCTGCCTCTGGGACGTGAAGGACAACCTACAGATGACTGGATTATGACGTCTTTATGCACAAGCAGAAGACACACCTTATATACGAGCTAAGTAAACCGGCCTTATTCATTTGCTGTGCAGTCACTCAATTCATTCACTTGTTCGATTTCAGGGTGTTTGGATTGCTGTTCCTGGGCGAGTTAAAACAACATTTACTAAAAAGAACCCTCTCTTGCAGGATAATATTCTGTCATTTTTACCAACTTCCTTTTTCAGGGATATCATTTAAATATTTTTACTGTGTTTTATGAGCGTATGTTATTCTCATCTTTTGCTGTGTGACTTATATATAATTTTCTGAGTTAGTGCCTTTCATTATGCATTTATCTGAGGTAGGCATTCACCTAGCGTATACGTCTTCCCAGTGGTAGGTATATTCATACAGATATTTTGATAGGAGTGCTAACAGACATACTGTTCATAAAACACCTGTGGTAAAGATGGCTATCAGCACAGTTGTTGGAGTGTCCGCCTCTACCCCGCCCAGCAATCATTGTAGTGACCTTAGTTAACGCTAAGTCCGCAATTGTACCATTCCAAGGGCGAGTTAATGGATTTTTGACACAAGGGGTTGAATCATTGATTTCATCCATAGACGTTCATTTAAAAGCAAAATGGATAACAATTCCATCCTTACAGCTTCAGGAAGCTAAAAGCTTCACTGATTTTGCTAAGGGTGACGCTGGGTCATACCTTGGGGGGGATTTCCTTTCAAGAGGCAAACACGTCGGAAGAATTCAAAGTAAAATTACATTAAATCTACGGTAGTGAGGAAGCGCTGGATGAAGTGTTAGCTTTAAGGAATATACATAAGCTTATTTCCATGACTAATCTCAGTTTAGTAAATAGGGCTCCATTAATTGCAGACCATCTGAGCAAATACATGGATCAATTTAATCTGTCAAATTGGGTTAACAGTAATAATATTACCACAAAGAACTTCGTCAGGCTAATATACCTAACTTTCATATCAGCAATGTTGCCAGAAGCCTTAATTCAGTGTTTTGATGATAAACTAACTCCCGACAGTACAGAACTGGACATATAGAAACAAGTTAGGAAACATCTGTCAAAATGGGCAGATTTAGACCCATCTCTTATCCAGGCCTTCTCAAAGCAAGAAAATAAACCACAACAAGTAAATGTAGTTAGTAATAATTCGGTAGGGGTAACTTGTTTCAATTGTAAGAGGAAAGGACATATGATGAATGATTGCCGTACGTGTTTTTGCTTCGTTCATAACAGCACAAACCATTGCCAGTTGACCACCAACAAAATTCTTGAGACAAATTTAAGAGAATGCCCATTCCAATGAAAAAAGGGGATAGTAGGAAAAGGTGATGAAGAAAAAATCCAAGTCCAAAGATTCTGCATCGAGAGGTGGTGAGAATATTGCACGAAAAAGACAGCATATAGGCAGTTAGAGGTCGACAGTGGGGTTGCCGTTCCTGGTCGAGTGTCACTAACCAAAAATTGGCGATATAGCACTGATAAACTGCTTAACAGCAATAAACCGCTTACCAATGCAAATAAACCACTAACTGGCACTGAAAATCCACTTAACAGTGTTGCTAGATCAAGGTCGTGACCCCAAAACACTGTTAACCGATACCGGTGGTAAGTGGGGACTGCCTGTACCCAATCTAGAAGGGAAATCAGTACTGACAATCCTCAAGTCTAGACTTATTGCTGCTGAATGCTGAATACTTTCCTGCCACTGTAGTTGCAATGGACATCCAGACCATGAGTACAAAGGAATCCTCTGTCTTGTTTATACTTCAGGTCTGCCACAACTACAATCGTAAGTCATTGTCAAGACTACAAACTGTATTCACCAAATTTCCAAAACTTAAGCTTTGTTCTGTAAGGCTTGTGGCAAAATTGAAAAACATCAACAGAATAAACATTCTACAATTTTACATAAGCTTTTCCTTTGTGGAGTTGTGAGAAAAAAAGTTCTCAGCTCTTGTCTTATGGTATTTTTATCTGAAGGTCTACAGGTTCAGCCAAAAAATCTTCTTTATCATATAGTGGTAATGATAATGAGCTTATTGAATACCATAATTAAAACATATAACTCGAAGACAAATTTAAAAATACACTTTGTAAGAAAATCATAAAAATTTACTGCAAAAATGCTACCACAATGAATGAATCCAGAACTAACAGCACATAAAAATACAGAAAGTTTAGAAAAAATTATAATCTAAGCTTCTTAAACCCAAATAAAAGAATTAAGAGCAAGAAATTATTCTTAAAACAATTTGTAAAATCTCCTAATACTAAACCCTTAACTACTAATTAGCAGTACTCAATATACTTTACATGTGTGTCTACCAGAGCCAAGGGGTCTTTTTTGTTTATTTACAGTGGTATGGGGTGTCTGGAATTTTCTGTGATGTACAAAATATGTGAAACAATAGGTCTACAATAATAATATGTACTATGTAACTTAAGTTTTAAAACATTCCCTAATCCCTTAGGTATTTGGATAACAGACTCTACTGCCCTCAACACTAAAAACACTTAATTAGTGAACAGAAGTAATTACTTTACCAAAATAATCAACCCTCAGTTAAATGGCAGGAGCAATGCCAAAGTTTGAGTAATATAATACAAGAGCTGCTCCTAAAGTAAGAGCCCAAGCCAGCATAGGGCCAGCCTAACCTAAAACTAATGGCAACTCATACAGTACTGTAATTCAGCTGAGAGACCTATATATTGCGTTAGTCACCAAAGGACATTTTCATAATACAGTTAACAATATCTAATAATAATGATACAATGAATATCCTTCATCAAAATCTTTTATAAATGGCACAAAGTCTTGCTGCTCTTGTTAAGTAATGGGTGTTAACACAAATCTAGGTACACAATTCTAGTATACGAGACAGACAAAAGATGTAGCAGTCATATGCTAAAGACTAAATTTTTATTAGACAAAAATGAGAATAAAAATAAAATCTAAAACCTTTACCTTATTAAGAACTAGGGAGTGTGCTAAAATATCCATGTACTCCCCTTCCTGTTGTTGTAGGCTTTTCTTCAGAGTTACAAATCTTGAATAGATGTCACTCTGCGATGACTTGACAAAGGATTAATGATGATTAGTAACAAAGCAAACCAAATTAAACCTGCACAGGCAATTTCAGCCTTTAATGCACACGTGCTACAATACACACACTACATACTTCTAATGTTAATGGATTTTACCATGTTTCCAATTCAGATGATTTTAGAAATTAATGTCACATGGTTCAATCAATTTCAACATGGGGAAAAAGGAAGTTTTTACAGTCACCAAAAGAACATTACCTTCAAATGAGTCTCATATTCTAGTTTGTTTCCTATCAAAATACTTACACATTTGCAGATATGAAAACTGTTGTTTCACAACAACCCATCCTGTGTCCATGAAATACCAGTCACAACAGTGGTTTGTTTAGCAAACAAACTAAAAATGCATAAGTAAGTGGGTGGTTTAGAGCAAATACTTGTTGGATCCCAAGTTCTTTGTAATTTTACCGTCACCCAAACTTCTTTGTAGTATACTTTGATTCAATCTGTATTTAATTCTGTTAATTTCTTCCTTTATCTGCTTCTTGTTATTTCTAGTTAAAGGTGATTCATCCCAAAACGGGGGATTAAAAAGTGAAAATCACTAGACACTAATTCTATACTCCAATAAAATAAATCATGATCTCAAAAAATTTGTCAATAGAAGAATACTTGTTCTCATCAAACCCAGCAGAAGGAAAACAAGCAAAAGTGATAAAGGCAAGGGCATCCTCATCCCTCATTCAATAACCACTGCTGTGACCCCATCAATGGTTCATATCAAATCTTAAAAGGCAACTTTCACAGCATGACAGCTAGGAACATGTAGAATATTAAGATCTGTCCTGGAACACTACTCGTTAAGTTTACAGTTAGAAAATTTTGACTGAACCATGTTTGATGTCTGTGTTATAATGATTAGCAAATCTTGATAAGTTATAAATTACACAAAGAACTTGCAAAACTACAAAATGCTTAACAGCATAAAACAAGAGTGAACAGTAGGAATGGAAACATATAAGTCTTCAAAGGTTGAGAACATTAAATACAATGCACAAATTCATAATTTGAATCATTATATTTCTATCAATATTAGTTATTCAATAAATACAACACACAAATACATAATTTGAATTATATTTCTATCAATATTAGTTATTAGCAAAAAAGATTAATAAACAGCTTAACTCTCCAAACTGTTGACAAATTCACTATCAACACCCTAGTTATATGATTTACCCCTTCTTTTTGCACAGCAGACTCAAGATGGCCCTTAAGTTTAGCTTCTGAATCCTTAAGATCTCGCATCACTTTCACCAGTGTGTTGTATTGGCCTATGTTGCCCTAGGAGAAATGGAGCATACCAAAGGTTATATGTATAATTTCTTCTCCATTACATATACAGTTGCCCCCAAACCCTTGTTTCACATTTCCGCGTTTCATTTGGCTTTGGATTTTTGTGGGACGCATCATTCACTTGTCCGCAGGGAAATTTGACTAGTTAACGGGTTTTTCTTTGGGCCATATCTCTAAAATTATCACTACACAATTAACTTTATTTGCAGAGCAACTGGTCATTCACTAATTACGTACTGTATGTTTTCATTAAAATACGTATATGTATATGATGAGAGAGAGAGAGAGAGAGCGACCACAAGAATTTTTTAATAAATTTATGGAAGATAGTGAAGACTAACCATGCTTATAAGATAAATGATTTACCTAATAATAATAATATACATACTGTAATTAAAACATTTATGCATTTCTATAGTATACAATGTGTAATTTTTAAGAAACAAATTTCATTCCCAATCTCCTCCAAAAGCTGTGGTCAGATATTTGACAGGTTCACTTTCAGCCCCTTGCTTCACAGCTTCCGGAAAAGATTAGGAATGAAATTTATTTCTTTAAAATTCCACATTGTTTAATATATTAGGTAAATCATCTATTTATCGTGGAAATGTGGTTAGTCCTCGCCATCCCCCATAAATTTATTAACAAATTCTTGAGCTCTCTCTCTCTCTCTCTCTCTCTCTCTCTCTCTCTCTCTCTCTCTCTCTCTCTCTCTCTCTCTCTCTCTCTCTCTCTCAGTATACAGGCAGTCCCCGCATTACGATGGTGTCGACTTACAATGTTCCGAGGTTACGACGCTTTTTAATTATATTCATCAGAAATTATTTCCAGGTTGATACGCTTGTTCCAGGGTTACGACGCTTACGACGTCAATCTGGCAAAAGATATTACAACTCAAAAAAGGAAAATAATCAATATATATATATATATGAAGCTTTTTTTTTTATGAAAAATACAATAAAATTTTTTGAAGATTTTCAACGATGTTAGGGCTCATGACGATTTTTGGCTTACGATGCGTCTCTAAAATGAAACCCCCGTCGTAAACTGGAGACTGCCTGTACGTATATGTTATTGCAAAATATATGTGGTGGTTAAATACAATAGCTACAAATGATTTTGAAAAATCTCTTAATATTAATACAGTAATAGAATAATAGTTTAAGATATATTTGATATAGGATGATAATTTCAGTATAGTACATGCATTTGCTATTTGAACTTTCAAGATAGGCAGTTAGTATAAGCAATTTTAGAGGTGGTGGTTAACTATTCATGTAATAAAAAAAAAAAAGTAAAAACCATGTAATAAAAAAAAAGTTGTAAATAATTTTTTTTCATAAATGTATTTGTAAATAATTATGAAAATACTAACATGATGTAACAAACTTAGCATTCTGTAAGGATGTATGTGTCCTGTCAATCTAAACTACCCCAGTACTATTTTAGATATGCTCTATACAGTACTAATACTATCCTAAAATATGTGCCTATACAGTAAATATTTCAAAAACATCTTATAAAACAGGAAAATTTTAATATACAAATAATATGTACACACAGTGCATTACAGGATGAGCAGAACGATGTGCAAAGTTGCGTATCCCATAGAAAACGTGCTTGTACTATAGAGTAACTTCTCTGGTTGATAGGGGATAGTTGTACGCTTAGGCTTGAACTTAATTTTGCAACATAAATTTAAAATGATATTAGGGTGTTCTGTGATGATAGTTTGAGGTATATTTTTGTTTGAACTGTCAAGTTTGGCAACAAACTGTTGAAATAGGAATTTCTGAGCATTTTAGGGGTAGTATATATAACTACTTATACTTAACAGTCGCAGGAGAGTACTGTAATGCATGATTACTTTGGGTGTTTTGGGATGATGATTTGGAGTTTATTTTTGTTTGAAATGATATTAAATTGTTTTTGTATGATAATTTAAGGTCTATTTTAATTTGAACTAACAAATTAGCAGTGGAATGATAACATAAGCAGTTACATGCATTTTAGTTTAAGAAGTACAATGTATCTAGCAGTCATAAGCCAGTTATAGGCATTTTTAGAGGGGATTTTTGCATTTCAGCAGATTTTGCATTTCCATGGTAGGTTGTGGAACCTATTTCTGCACCAAAATGGGGGAGCACTGTATATGATATATTTCTAAACATTTGAAAACATCTGGAACATCATTCAACAATAGGTGAAAGAATGATCATTCTACAGGTGTAATACATCCCAATCTTACCAATTTTCTCTCTAAATGCAAAGTGTATAACAAAATGCATACTACACCTTACAACCATTTTTAGGTTTTAAGGAATTAATGCTTAAAATTTTCAACCATTCTCACCAGCAAGACCAATTCTAAAATTTCAAATAACCTGCTTCTTGGTTGTAACACCAAGTAAAGCAGCCCTGTATGGAATAAAAGCCATTTCTAACTTGATGGCATCATAACTTTTCTGTATATGTAAAGTCAAGCAGCACATTTTAATGGCTCAAGACAAAAGAGGCATTATGTTACCTCTTGGCAATGAGTGAAAATTACAATATTACTAGAGACAAAATTGAAATTTCCATGGCACTTCCTGTAAAGCTAACTTTTAAGGTCTAAGTAGTTATAGCCAACACAACTTTGAAAATGTATGCAATTTCTGACTTGCATAATAATTATTTTAGTGCCTTTGACATATCCATTACACAAAATAATGTGGGTAGTGTATCCTAAGGTAATTTTATACAATATTGATAACCTCTTTTATAACAGAGAGCAAGGAAATCATGCATTATTAATAGAAAAAAAAGAGCAATTTCCAGCATCACCGAAATAAATTATTTTTCAATAGGTTTTCCCTTTGTTGAGTTGGACATGTAATGCCCTATTTCCACTCTCATATTTCTTGGTCACTTTCCAAATTCCCTCCTGGTCCACATCTTCATCTATAATAATTCTCTAAGATTTTTCAGGTCTTTCTGAAGGCCCTCATTCTAATACTTATAATTCACTATAATAAGTAACACTGCTCCCCTGAACTTTCTTTTAACTGCATGCCCGCCCATGCCAGTTAGTTCATTCTTTCAGGATCTGTCTTTTTTCAGCTAGGACACCATCACCCTCAGCTACATTTTAATTCATAACATGACCTTCCCAATGTACACCTGCCAAGAATCTCAGCATTGTGCACACATCTCACTTTTTTTTATTTTGCAAATGCCTGTCTCCTTTAGTTGAGAAGTACAAGCCTTACACATTACAGCTTTAACTGCATTTACTTCAAGAAATCATATTTCAATAATAAAATAAGGTTTGTATATACTTACCCAATATACTTGGGTAGTAGACTCTTTTAAACAAGTCTTATTGAAAGTTATTGTTGCTTCAGCCCTATTGATTCTATAGAGTAACTTCTTTATTTTGCTTATCTTTTCTTATGGTTTCTTAAACTAGCAAGCAACATGCCGAAAGGGGTTGGCCTCTCTCTCTCTCTCTCTCTCTCTCTCTCTCTCTCTCTCTCTCTCTCTCCTCTCTCTCTCTCTCTCGCTCTCTCTCGTCCTTCGTTATCTCTCTCTCTCATCTCTCTCTCCTCCCTCTCCTCTCTCTCTCTCATCTGTCGTCTCTCAATCGCTTCAGCGTCTCCACTCTCTTCTCACTCGTCTCTCTCTCTCTCTGTGGGCGCTCAGAATTCGGCGCACAGTGGGTCACAGGTGAAAGCTGCACTGTGATTGGTTGGCCGCATTGCTTCTCAAGCTAAAAATTCACTGGATGTGCTGGGACCTTCTCGGCTGGCTATTTTCACCTGGAGCTGCATTCTCATTGGTTGGTGTGGGGCTGTCATCATTGCTGGTATTACTAGCACTAAGGCTCTCGCCTGGCTCTGCGGGGGTGCTGGTATTTACTCCCATAAGAGCTGGCAGTGTATTTCTCACGCATGTAGGCAGCAGAAATGGCTCCCATGTCGTATTTAAACTTGGTTTTTGGTTGAGAATAAATAATGCTTCCAGGAGGTGAAGTCTTCTGTTGGTGGGCACAGAGGACATGTTGCTTGATAGCTCCGTCCCGGGCGTGGCAGGAGATTCTCTTCGACAGTTGTCATGTCGTCATCCCGATGTATACTCCAGGGCATCCTTGGAAGGGGCATGTATAGCAGTAGACAACACTATTCTGTTTCAGGGGGTCTCCTACAGGTGGGGCAGGGTTGTTCTTCATTATCAGGTCTTTTGTCTTCCTGTTCTTGTAATAGACGATCAGCGAGAGCTTCTTTCCTTCTTCCGTAGGAGTGATGTTCTTGCTGATGATCTTTTGACAACCAATTTCAGTATGTTGCTTGCCAGTTTATGAAATCATGAGAAGACTTTGATAAGAAAAATAGAGAAGTTACTCTATAGAATCAACAGTGCTGAAGCAGTAATAACTTTCAATAAGACTTACTTACGCAATGATTATATAGCTATTAATTTCCATGTATGGCAGCCTAATTTGAATTTCGCAGGTAGCGCTTCAATTGCTCAGGGTATGTATACAGTGCCGTCCCCAACGGCAATACTAGGAACAACTTGGCAAAGCACTTCATTCTGTTTCATGCATAATGTCTATCAGATGGGACGTGGGTGGGCTCCGATCACATAATTACTAGGCAAGTACCGTGATTCCCCTGTATTCGTGGGGGATGTGTGCCAGACCCCCCCCAGCGAATAGTTAGAATCCGTAAGTAGTTGGAACCCTTATAAAAATGCTGAAAACAGCTTATTTTGTTAGTTAAAACTCAAGAAAAACCCACTAAAAATGTTCATACATGGTTTTTTTTAATAATTTTATCACAAAAAGTGCTTTTCCTGATGAAATTTCTGGATATTTCTCATAGAAAAAAACCGCAAATAGGCAACATTTCTGCGAATAATAGGGGGACATGTTCCCGAGAGAAATCCATGAATGAGTGAGTCCGCGAATCCAGAGTTTGCAAATACGGGGGTCCACTGTATATACAAAAACTTATTTTATTATAAAAATATCATTTTTGTATATGAGACTTACCCATTGCTGATTCCACATTGAAAGGAGGCGGGATCATGGACATATTCTACCCCAAAGTATTATGTCATGTGATGAATTTGAAATAGAAAAGTTGCTAGCATTGAAAAAACAACGCTTGTTGTTCCTTTTAGTTAAGAGAGCTATGTATATGAACACTGACTCTGGTTGGCGCTAATCTTAACTCGTAGTGGCGTGGCGTTAGAGCCAAGAGTTGCTTCCTACTTAGGGGAAATCTTTGCAGATAGCAAAGTATGATAGGTGCCCACTCTTGCCCTGGGCTTAGCACAGAAATAAAACAAACAGAAAACACTGACACTTACACTGAAATAAAGTCAAAACCCATCCACTGAGAGTGGTGGGTGCTCCGGGAAAACTGTACCCCCTGGTTCTTCAAACTCAGCACCTTACTGAAAAGGTGAAGAGATAATAATAGAACATCCTGTGCTTTCTTCTGTGATGCCATGCCAGTCACTAAAAATGGTCTCAAGGTACTGAAAATTTTTAACACTTTTTAAGCCTACATTAAAAATATAATAAGCGAAGATTGCTCACGCCTCCAGTAGTTCAACAGCAGAATTGGCATAAAGAGCAAATAACGTCTGAAAACTAAGGAAGTAGAGGCTGTTCTTACATCCTTAGCTTCGCTTCAAAGTAGGCCAAAACACACTACACAATACTGCGTGTGTCTTAAACATAAAGTCCACTTAAACTAGAAGACAACACGTTTAGACAGAATAAGAGAAAGGTTCTGAGAAGAACGCTTCTCTTTCCACTGGAAGAAGAGTTATCAGGCTAAGTCCTCCAACATCTCAAATTTGGGATAACACCTAGTAACTGAAAATTTTTACAAATTAGAAAAAAGAATATGGAAGACAAAAAGCCGCCGTGTTTGTCCGAGAAATTATTCTGAATCATCACAATGATCACAGTGGCCTATGGATCAATTACGACGAAGCAGAAGACTTACAGACTTCTGTTGTACCATGGAGTAAACAGATAGATGATAATGAGTCTAAATGAGACATATCTCTGTCCAATGATTCTTGTAATGGCAAACGTGGAGCACCAAATAGGAACCATAAGTGAGATTCCAGAGCCAACCAGAGACTTAAGTCTGTGATGGCTGGGCAGAGATCCGAATTAGCAGTTAAACCTCATCTGCAGAGAAACAATACTAATTCGAACAAATACTCAGTGAGAAGACAGTCACTGCTCCTCACATGACTCCTAAGGCTGAGTTGCCTGGTAGCACCTTCCGCCTTAGAATGCATTCGTCTTATAAAGCCATCGAGTGCACAACAGATACCTTCGAGCACCTACATGTTAACCGCAACAAGAGGGATAGAAACCCTCTTGTTCGGTGATAATTACAATCCTGTGGTATTGTTGCCAAAACATCACCAATAGTCATCTCAAAATCAAAATCGGAAACTCTTGGGAGGCCCGAAAGCCTGTCCTGAGTTTCAAGAAATTAAGAGAAGGTACTATTCGTTTCAGTCACACACTGGAAGAATTAAATTAACATGAAAGTGCATATTACTCAGATGGTACAACTGATAACAGACGCATGTCACGAAGAGAATATACAAGAAGGCTACATATATTCGTAGGCTCCTGGTTCCTAAACGTTCACTCCACAAACACAGTTGCGTGCACACTACACTATTTATGAGGTGCAAAGCTTTTTCTGTTCCCCAAGCATCAGCCTAATTCATCTTCACTTCGAAGAGAAAAAGAATAAGGCTGTGATAGACCTTCATTCTTTCATGAAAAGAGTGAAGGTGAAGCTATCCCAAAGGGAAGCTTCTACGGCGATAACAGGACACCGAAGATGACTAGTTCATGCCGAACTCATTGTTTTCATTTTAGCGATCCTAAGATCGAACCAGGAACCTTGGCTCTTCCATCCGAACTCTGGGGAGTGTAATCCCCGGAGTTCCCATCAAGTACAGGGAAAAAAGAGGGATGACTATCCTTGCCCACTCTTCTCGGAATTAGTAGGAGCAGGCGATAATCTCACACGAACATCAACTTGCAGCGATGATAGCAACCTAAAGACTTAGGAAAACGTATTCGCCTAAGAGAAACAGATGCTTCCTGAAGGGACAGCATAGGACTTCAACCACCAAACGGAGCATTCTCTTCCTACAACTGGTTCAATTGTGGGAATACGAGAGAGTAGAGCTGACTGCGCCAAAAATTGGTGAGAACTTGCCACTTCTCACCACACATCTGTCTTCGTGAGTGAAATTTCCCAAGGAGGACAACACAAACAATTAACCTCTCCCTCGATCTGGGATGTCCTGTTTGAATGGTAGCTGATGAAAGATCCCCTAATGTCGACAAAGATGAACGAGGAGACTGTGCCACTGGGCGTCCAACAGGCATCGCCAGACTTCCAACAGCTGGTGCCAGGTGAGGCAAGGGAGTGGCTGCCTCAGATGGCGCAGAGCTCTTGTATGGACACCGATGCTCAACAAAAAACAACACCCGGTATGAGACAGATTCGAGCAGCTAGGCGCCAATACCTGGTGCTCATCATGAGAATCAGTACTATTCTGAAAAGTGACTAGGACAAAAGTATTTGAAAAGGCTCAAATATTCAAAGGAAGGAGCAGAGTTCTAATCTACTTTCTCTTCAGAGGACAAGTTGGTATCTCTTTAAGAGCATTATGAAGGCGAGCGAGTTGACACACCTGGCTATGAACGCATGGGAGAGGACTGGGTATCGGAAGCAAAAGGTCACTTACTATGCTTCCAACATCTATACATTAGCACAGGCCATTTAATATTAATACTAATTAAGAAAAATAAGTAACCTTTCATTAATCTGATGACTATTGAGCACCAGTCACTAGACACCTTTCCACTTGAAATCTAAAAACGCACGACAAGTTCGACCAAGGGGGGAAAAACCCGTCAGACTTCCTTCAGTCGAAACAGCTGTGTCGCGAGTTACAAATCGACTGACAGTTGGAGCAGCTGAGTTGCGAGTCGAAAATTGACTGACAGTCGGAGCAGCTGAATCATGAGTCGAAAATCGACAGACAGTCGGGGCAGCTGAGTTGCGAATCGAAAATTGACTGACAGTCAGAGCAGCCGAGTCGTGAGTTGAACATCGATTGTGAGTTGAATCAGCTGAATCACGAGTCAAACATGTCAACTGTGAGGAGTCAGACAAGCATGACTGCAAGGGGACGAAGCTTCATCAACCAAAGAATACCTCTTCAGAGATCGAGATACCAAAGAATCATGCTATCGACATTATCCATGAGGTGACAAACCACTGGAATCGGATGACAATTGTGCACTACAGGATATTGCTTTCCAACGGCATTCAGTCAAGACCTACAAACGCATGACAAGTTCAAACGAGGGGGGGGGGGGGGGGGGTGAAACCTACTCACTACACATCCATCAAAACCCCTTTTCAATGGCTGTCTGCCAATACCTGGGAAAAGCTACAGGTTTGACCGAGGGGGCAACTACCGGGGGCAACCCCCTCGGACTCCCTTTGACTACCAGTACGTCTTCATGATGAGGAGAAGCAGGACAGTGACTCTAAGTCTAGGAGATCCGAGGCGCCAGATAGTCACTTCCTCTAACACACATCCAGAACAAAAGCTTTCCAATGGCTGTCTGTCGATACCTCGGACTGACAACAGGTTCAACTGAGGGAGCGACTCCTTTTCACTTCCCGATGCTCCCTTGGATCCCCAATATGTCTTCTCCCCGATGCGGCGGGAGCAGGACAGTGACCTTTGTCTAAGGGACTCAAGGGACAAGTAGCTGCCTCCTCCACTGCACAACACTTCATTGTTACATTGACAAATACATGATAAACGAAATAAAATGCTGGCAAAGGCATGGGAAGGAAGCGATGGAGCCAGTCGTGTGAGCAAATGACAAAGATAGAAGGGGTAATAGGAGAGAGTTGACATTAGGTTTGGGAAGGCGAGGGAGTAGGTAGGTGACAGATGGGAGGCGAGAGGCAAAATGCCGCCGCCTCTGGTAATCTTGGTTACTGATTACTTTCATGAAAATAATCGATAAGTAATCAGTTACTAACTACATACTTTATATATATATCACTATAGGGAATTCTGGCATCTGGGCCTGAAACCTTCAAACTGTATGAACACTTAGATATGCATTGAAAATTTAACTTAAATCTATGCATAACTTCCAAAAGTGATATATCAACAAGTCGTTTTCGCATTAAAGTATCAAAGCCAATCGGACTGTAGTAATGTAATAAACACTGCTTTTGTTCTCCAATTAGTGATAAACGAATAAAATAATATAATTTACAAATATATGAAATAGCACTTCATGTATTCAGATAGATACATGTATTTTTTAAATAATGTAGTTTCTAAAAAATATATGGTATATATATCACCAAAAGTTTTCATATTGAAGTCTCCAAGCAAATCCGACTCGAATATAAAAGAATATTTACGAATAACCGACTACTCAAAAGAAATCATTATAAGAATGATCAGGAATGAAAGTAATCAAAACCAGTAACGAGTATGTGCCAGCTAATTGACTCAAGCGGCCTGTGCTCCAGTCCGCCAAGCGAGCTGGAGGCTATTGGCTAAGATGTGAATCGTTCACAATTGCATGACACCAGGAAAATACCTTCATACGCTGAGGCCATGAAAGCCTTCACTCCCAAAGACCCCTTTAGCCAAACATTAACATCATTCTTTCCTTACTACTTTTCAACCTCCACATTTTCAGTCTCTAAACAGGAAAGTGAGGAGTGTCGCAGGCACGGTAAACAAGACAAAATGTGTTGGCCTGATGCAAACATTTGGCCTAAAAGAATGTCTTAACATTCAGAAATTACTTTAAGGTAACTATATTTACCAGTGGCCTGCAACTATAATAGCCTATGACTATTATAGCTCACGAATTACTTTTAAAGGTATTAGTAACTGGAGTCTTGTCCGTAGCCTAATCCCGGTAAGTAAATAATAAATGAAAAGGTTTTAAGATACAGAATAGATTAACATTCTTGAATCATTTTAAGGTAATTATTTACTGGTGTCAGGCTAATGATCTATGGCCAGTAAACAAAATCTAGACAGAAAAGTTTGGCACAAAGGAATTATGTAAAACCAAGATTGCTTAAGGCAATTATTAACCAATGACTTGTGCATAGCATGAGCCCGCTAAGAAAAACATATATGCAAAGTATTTTGCCTAATAGAATTGAGTTACGTTTAAGAACTATTCCCAGAGAATACAAATATTTGGCTTGATCATAATCTGAATTAAACAAACAAAGGACAAGACTCATCCTGCCCGAAGGCTACGAATGCGTTTCAGTGGTTGACATAACACTACCGAAATCTGGTGATATAACTGGAAAATAAGAACAAGCTGCTGTAAGAGCACTTGATGTTTGGTCAAGTGTGACAGGAAACAATGAAGTGCTTTGCCAAGCTGTTCCTAGTACAGTGGACCCCACGTATTCGCGTTCTCCGGATTTGCGGACTCACACATTCGCGGATTTCTCTCAGGAATGTTTCCCCGCATTATTCGTGGAAAATTCGCACATTCACGGTATTTTCTTATGAGAAATAACCACAAATTCCTGTTTTTTTTTTGTCAATTTCATCATAAAATGCACTTTTTGTGATAAAACTATTAAAAAAAACAAAGTATGAAAATTTTGAGTGGGTTTTTCTTGAGTTTTAACTAACAAAATAGGCTGCTATTAGCGTTTTCATAGGGGTTCCAAACATTCACGGGTTCTAACTATTCCCAGGGGGGTCTGGTACACATGCCCCATGAATACGGGGGACCACTGTATTGCCATTAAGGGATGGCACTGTACTTTAAGTACACTGAGCAATTGAAGCGCCACCCGTGAAATTTGAATTAGGCTGCCATACATGGAAACTAATAGCTATATAATTACTGGTTAAGTCTCATATACAAAATGCTCTTTTATATGATGAATCATAGAATTTTATTACACTTCAAATACACATTGTTCCCAAGGTAACAGCAATAGTCTAACTCCTTCAATTAGCAAAAACTTACAAGTATTACCCTACAAATAAAATACATCACCAGAAGTACAAATACTCTAATAAGGTTACTTGAATGAAATATCAAATAGGAATGATGATAAAAATTTAACTTGAAAATAGGTGTAGAAGCCAGACATGATGTCTTTTAGCGCCCCAAAATGAACAATGGTGGCAGTTAGTACGAAAAGGGACTGTACATTCTAGTTACACAAAGAGACAGGATACTTCAAACTATTAAATGGGACAGATGTTGAGACCAGCACGGAAATGCTGTTGTAAAGCAATTTTTATATTTTTAAAGATAATACTATACTTTTTTTTTTAAATCATAAATAATTTCATAGATATTCCAAAAACACAACCTTAGCATGAATGCTTCAAATAAAGATCATCTATCCCCTCCAGTTAGTTTTTACCAAACCATTAATCATAAACATCCTTCATGTGTGTGAAATGGACCCAGTCACACCAACTTGATAGATCTAGAATGAAAAGAAGTCCGTCCTACTAAGCATGCCTCAGTCAGGCCCCACTGCCCTGAAGGTGAACCATATTCTTGTGTGACTTCTTTGAAACCAGATGGGTTCGGGTTCTACAGTTGGCTCATCAAAGCCCATTTTGGATGGAGATTGTGGAGCACATTAAGAAATTGGTATGCCAAGGGGGTTTTCTTGCTTCGACAGTAACGAGGAAGGCTAATTTTCACATCCCAATCCACCTGCTCTACAAGCAGTAGCTTTGCTGAATATGGTGGGGTCATGATTTTATGTTCTGGGTTCTTAGCTTCAGTCTGCATACAACTCTTCAGGCCTTTATCAGGATTAGCTACTTTGGCTATTTGGGCTTATTGTCTGAGTCTCTTGATATCTAAATGACTGCCTCATCTTGCCTTGTTTAAGGAAAGAGTTGAAGCACCTGCTGCTGCCTCTGGAACTGTGAAGGTCCTTGGGCCTGAAGCAGTCTGACCTGACCCCTGCCAATGGGTGGCCTTCTTATCTGTTCTTTCATTTGAGTCACTTAAATTTGTCCTGTTTCCAAGAACATTACTTCCTGTGGGTTTAAGCAATTTATCTCCTTGCTTATTTACAAAATTCACAAGAGAAGCTCTTGCAACTCAAGATAAAGGCCTACCAGGTTTAGATGCCCTTGTTCTCCTAGCTTTTAGGACAAACTTTACTCCCTTGTATCTTTACAGCAGGCACTTGGCTATTCTGGTAATGGCAAGAACCTGCTCTAAGGGTACAATGGAGTTCCATTGAAGTTGACTTGTAAGTCATTCCTACACATTCTATCCATGATGACTTCACTCCTAACCTCCTAATAATAGCATGAATGGGACATGGAGACATTTTTTCCAGGAGTACCTGCCATTACAATTCATGAGCTTGGTGAATGTACTGTCTTAGGTTATGTTGCCCATTTCAAATCCATTACTTTGAGGCTCCCAAGGTTTTAGGGGTTATAACTGGCTCTACTGTCTATCATCTGAAGGGATCTGGGTCTACTCTTCTCTTAAGAGGCTCAACTGCTTTATCCTAATCACAAACTAACTGCTTTATCCTAATCACAAACTGTCATTCAGTCTATCTATGATTAATGTGTTTATAAAATCAAATATGACAAATTTTTAATCAATTTATATTTTTCATAGCTAACAAACCTGAGGCCTTAACAATAGGATAATCTTCTAGTACCAGCTGAAAACCAGTTAAAAAAACAATCAAAGATTGTAAAGCAAGGAATCTGTGGCATCTGGCAACTCATGGTTATACGAGGTGGAAACTGGTCACTGACCGGGCTTGGAGCCTTCTGACACTACTGTCTTTCTTCCAACCCAGGATATGAGAGGGGTGGCTAGAGGTGGGCAGTTAACCCTTAAACGGCGAATGGACGTATTAAACGTCGAGTCAAAATCTCCCCCGATTTCCGAATGGACGTACCATACGTCGGCTCAAAAAAGTTTTTTTTTTAAATTCGCGGAAAAATACTTATAGGCCTACCAGCCGAAAACTTTTGAATCACGCGCCTTGGGGGATGCTGGGAGTTCACGGATCAAGGCGTTGTTTTGTTTACAATCGTTACGCAGGCGCGCAAGCGCGAATTTCTTTCTTATCGCACTAAAAAGTATCAGTGACAAATCTCAAAAATTATTTCGTCACTTTGACATAATTTTTGCACCGTTTTAAATTATCTGTTACATGAAGTATTATATATGAAAATGTGCGCAATTTCATTTAGAATACAACAAAAAAATACTCATGATTGTAACTAATATCAGTTTTGAAATATTTCCATATAAATAACGATAAGTGCCAAAATTTCAACCTTCGGTCAACTTTGACTCTACCGAAATGGTCGAAAACGCAATTGTAAGCTAAAACGCTTATATTGTAGTAATATTCAACTATTTACCTTAATTTTGCAACAAATTGGAAGTCTCTAGCACAATATTTTGATTTATGGTGAATTTATGAAAAAACATTTTCCTTACGTCCGTGCGGTAACTCTTCCGAAAAAAATCATACATGCGATTGTGGTAATGTTTGCACCATTTTAAAATTAGCCGTTACATAAAGTTTTATATATGGAAATGTGCGCAATTTCATGCACAATACAACTAAAAACAACCCATGGTTGTAGCTTTTATCAGTTTTGAAATATTTTCATATAAAAAATGATAAGTGACAAATTTTCAACCTTCGGTCAATTTTGACTCTACCGAAATGGTCGAAAAACGCAATTGTAAGCTAAAACTCTTATATTTTAGTAATATTCAATCATTTACCTTCATGTTGTAACAAATTGGAAGTCTCTAGCACAATATTTCGATTTATGGTGAATTTATGAAAAAAATAAAATTTTCCTTATGTCCGCGCAGTAACTCTTCCGAAAAAATCATACGTGCGATTGTGGTAATGTTTGCACCATTTTAAATTAGCCGTTACATAAAGTTTTATATATAAAAATGTACGCAATTTCATGTAGAATACAACGAAAAATAATTGAAGGTTGTAGCTTTTCTCATTTTCGAAATATTTGCATATAAATCACGATAAATGGAAAAAAAACCACGTTCGGTCAACTTTGACTCTACCGAAATGGTCGAAAAACGCAATTGTAAGCTAAAACTCTTATATTTTAGTAATATTCAATCATTTACCTTAATTTTGCAACAAATTGGAAGTCTCTAGCACAATATTTCGATTTATGGTGAATTTATGAAAAAAACTTTCCTTCCCTACGCTCGCGGATTCTCCGCCATAAAACTCCGAATTGCGTACATCGAATTCTTGGAAAATTTGCTCCGTTTCATATTAGGCATTTCATAGAGTTTTATATATGAAAATGTGCGCAATTTCATGTAAAATAAAAGGAAAAATATTTGAAGGTTGTAGCTTTTCTCATTTTCGAGATATTTGCATATAAATCGCAATAAATAGAAAAAAAACCACGTTCGGTCAACTTTGACTCTACCGAAATGGTCGAAAAACGCAATTGTAAGCTAAAAATCTTACTGTATCGTAATATTCAATCATTTGTATTCATTTTGAAACAAATTGGAAGTCTCTAGAACAATATTTAGATTTATGGTGAATTTAAAAAAAAACATTTTTTACGTCTGCGCGTTACGAATTCGTACATCATTTTGTGATAATATTTTTCCGGTGTTGCTTTTATTGTTTTACAATGTATTATATATCAAAATGATTGCAATTTAGTGTAAAATACAACGAAAAAAAAAAGAAACTCGTTAGCTTTTACCGTTTTTTGCACAGCGTGATTTTAATACAATTATGTATGAATTTTTTTTTTTCGCTACCATATATCGCATTATTACCATATGATAATGATATTATTTTTAATTTCTGATGATTGCATACTAAATTTCAGGCAATGACAAAAAAAGGAGCCAAAAATGAACTCTTAATCTTCAAAACTAAGCGCGCTGTGATTTTTTGAAAAAAATTATTTTTTCCGTTTCCGCGCTTGCTCAAAACCGGCTCTGGAATTCGGGGGTGTTTTTGATTTTTACCGCTTCGGCGTTTAAGGGTTAACATTAAGACCTCAGGTTTGTTAGCTATGAAAAATACAAATTGATTAAAAATTTGTCATTTGTTCATATGCAGAATAAACCTTCGGTCTTAATAATAGGACAGACTTATACTTGGAGGGAGGACAAGTACCCTGAAATGGCTGGAGGTTCAGCACACCTGACCACCCTCCTAGAAGATCGAGTTCTAAAGAAGGGGTCGAGCCCATGACAGAATAGATAAAAGAGTATCTATGAGACATGTCCAGATTCATTGCATTCTGTTCGCAACAAACCATGTAGGCCATAGGGATTTGTTAGCACTCTTCCCTCCCCTTGCCAGAGAGAGGAGTAAATGCTACTGAGAAACAGATTTGTCTATTGTATAGGAACAAACTAAATAACTGCAATCAGCATGGCTGCCACACTCACCTGTATCACACCAGTTCCAGCATATGATGTGTCTATTCTTCAGCCTGCCTTTAAGAAGAAAAATGCTAAAAAAGAGAAAAGAGACCAGCCATCTCACTTATCCTCTCTTCCACACATTCATCTTAGGTACGATACAAACTGACCTGCCATGGGCATTAGATGAGCTACACAACTTGTTGGGTAGCCACCTTCGGACCCAAGAAAAAAAGTGTCCAAGGACCTGTGGGCAATGCCCTTTAGGTAAAAAGAAGTGAACGTGGTCTGCCGAAGCCAGGAACCAGCATTCAAAATCCTATGAAAGACAAGTACTTCTAAATGCCAGAGAGGAACTCATTCTTCTCATGTCATGTGCTCTAACTTGCAGAGACACTGACAGAACTAGAACTATGAGATGAGGAGTATGACTGTTTAATCACCTCATGCTTCCAGAATGAAATGGTGTTCTTGGACACTTCCCTTCTGGACTGACCAGTGATAACAAAGTCTACGACACCTAGACCTTAGGTGACTAGTAATTTTTAGATAGCAGTGCAGAGCTCTGACAGGACAAAGCAAAAAATCCTGCAGATCGCTGTCCACAAACTCATTCAGGGAGGAAATTGAAAACAAGGCAAATCTGCTATCAAGCACCAAGGGATTTTGAGTCTTAGTACAAATTCCGGGACAATTTCAAAGGCCATGAGGCTCTCCAACTCTCTTCGAGGAAGCCAAGGCCAACAGTTAAACTGTCTTTAGTCAGATTCCTGATTGACAATCAACATAGTAGCTCAAATGGAGCTCAAGTGAGACTACTCAAGGCTAGAGTAAGATCCCACGTTGGAGGTTTGAGTTCTCTTGGTGAACAGGATTGTTTGAAACTCCTAAACAACATCAAGCTTTCCCAGGATGAAGAGATGTCCACACCCTTTAGGTGCAGGACCAACCCCAACAGCCAAGACGGAAAGACCTTTCTTGTTTCTGAAAGATTAGGAAATCTGCTATCCACAGAACAGAAGTTCCAAGTGGAGAGAAACCCCCTCAACAACCAATGGAACCTTTCCACATGAGGCTGGCAAAGGAGGTTGTGCCATGGGGGAATTTCTCTCAGAACCACTGACAGAAGAAAGAAGGTCAAGGAACCACTCTGCTTGTGGGCACAGAGATGCCACCAAAGTTATCCTGAGATTCCTGGAACTCATTACTACATACTCTGCTTAGGACCTGACAGATTAGGCAGAACTGAGGGAAGGCGTAAACCTCGAGATTGTCCAAGGATGCTGTAGTGTCTCCTCCGCCAGAGCAAGAGGGTCTGGGACTACTGAGAAGTAGACCTCCAGCTTCCTATTGAAGCAAGTGGCGAAGAGGTCTAACAATGGTTGTCCTCAAAGGTGAAACGGCCTGTCCGCTATGTCCTGATGAAAGCCCTCCATACCTAGAACTTGACTCCGATGACTTAGCTTGTCGGCCACCACATTCCTCCTGCCTGGAATGTACCTGGCCATGAGCTCCATTGAGTTGCTGATTGCCCACTGGTGCATCTTGACTGTCAACAAGTGGAGCTGGCGGCAGAAAGGAGTCATCTTCTCCGATGAACAATTCTGGGACCAAGAACAGAACACCTCTAGTTTCTGTCGAAGAGAAGTGGTCTAATATAGGTCTTTCCAAGTAGAGACAGAAAAGATAATAAAATACTCCAAGGGGATGTCCTATGAAAAAATGCTCCGCACAGATATGTTCTAAATATCCTACTGTCAACTTGTGCATTGTTAAAGCAATTGCACTGTAGATAGGGGAGAAGTCCTTGAGCTGCCCGAGAAACGTGCATCTCCAACAGAGGAGACGCCTTATGAGGTGATCCCTTATAAGGACCACATACTCTGATGTGAGGGAAGATTAACACAGACTGGAACATGTCCACATACTTGAAGGGGATAGTCACGTCCGTGCTGGAAACATGGCGAAATGCCTCTCTCACTCACAGAAGCCACAAAGTCCCAAATCCTCCAAAATCAGATCTGAGAAGGAGGGGAGGAGGAGAAGGAGGAGAAGACAATGGAGCCCTTGCCCTAAGATGCTTCTTGCTTGGAACCCTGGGACACCTCCTACTAAACACAGAGTCCAACCAATCAACCATCTCTTTAAAGAACACCTCCAATGGGTTGACAACTGACTGTGATGACGATGAAAATCCATTAATGATAGTCTTTTGGGCCTTTCTCCTATCCCTTCACTCTTCCAAATGGATGTTAGCACCCTGGATTGACAATCTATCTAGTGTGACAGCGGGACCCTAATCTGGAGGACACACAAGGACTTTTCTTCCTTCAAGGCCTACAAAGCTGGTGTGACTGGGTCCATTTCATAAAAAAGGGCTGATTAATATATTTGTTGGAAAATATTTTGTTGTAAAAATATCATTTTTATCTTCAGATATCAAGCAGTTGTCCTGTATAAAGGTAATAATAATCAGCAACCTTACCAGATCTCCTTGCTCTTCTAATGCTGCCATTGCTGTTGCTGTTTGCTGAATGTATCCTTGAATCTGCTGCAATTTCTCCATTATTTTTTTGCTGTCTACACCCTATAAAATAGTAAAACGATTAAATAACAATCTAATAACCACTAAAAATTCAATAAACTTTTTAAAAACTTCTGTTTCATGGACATAAACACCTGCCTAACCACAACTTATCACTTTGAGTAAACAAGAGGCAAAACAAATATTATTTCACAGTAAACAAAAGGGAAAACAAATAATATTTTACAAAAATGACTCTTGTGCATTCTTGGTGGGGAAAATGGACAGTACATCAGGATCTTTGCAGCATCCCTCTGATCCCAGCTGCAAAGTTTGCTGCCTTTCACTTTTCATATATTCCCTCTGGTCTCTTCTCACTTAATTGCTGGATTTTAAAACTTTACTTCTTTCCATGAGACTCAGCAGCCTCGTTAAAATTCTTTACAACAACAACAACAACAACAATAATAATAAAATAATAATAATAATAATAATAATAATAATAATAATAATAATAATATAAATTGAAAATAATAATATTGCTCTTTCTTAGGTGAATCACGACCTACTTGGGGTAAAACTGCATAAACCCTATCTATCAGTTTTTAGCTTAGCTCTCAAATAAACACACCTTTACCAAATTAGAAGGGAAGTGAAAGAACTGGAACTCAATGCAGTAGTTTCTATCCACAGAACATTAAACATGTCTGAACATTTTTTTTTACCATACAAAAATTTACACTTAGTCCAAATCCAAAAATGAAAAAATGAAAGACTCCAAATTTTGACAATAACGAGAATAAAATGAGTGACTTCTTAGGTATAAGAATAGTCTCAAACTTATGAGTGTTTTGTATCCATGGCAACTTAATATCTTCATGAATGAAGTGATGAGAGAAATCTGTGGAAACTCAGGAGAGATAAATGCAAAGTTTTGGGATAAGATGAGTCACAAATGGAATGTAGAGTGGCTGATGTTTGCATATAATACAGTGATAATTAGGCTTAGTGCACAGAAACTGCAAACACTTTTGAAAGAATTCAAGTGTTTGTAATAGGAGAGAGTTGAAATTTGAAATGAGGATGAGGAGGATCATAATGGTCAATGACAACTAAAACAGAGCAAAGAATATTAATTTGGAAGGTAGAAAAATAGCCGTGGTTGATTCCTAAAGGTACTTGGGACTAGCAAATAGATTTGTAAGGGTAAACCATCTGTGCAGTATATACAGATGAGAAATAGTACAAAGAGTAAGGGTATGATGAATTATGTGTTTTGCAGTGGTAGTCATGTGAAGAGAATGGAATACGGTAAAGTGAAAAATGTATGATTTAAGAGCATTGGAAAGGAAGAGAGGAAGACTTTGAAAGTGTAGAATATCCAAGAGAGACTATAATACAACCATATAAATATAATAAATAAATATATAAGCTACTCTTCTCATGATATGACGCCAAGACACCAACTGACCAAGCCTCATTAGGGTGCCTGTGAAGCAATTAAGGCTATCATGAGGGGACTTAATTATTTGTTTAAGAACAGGTTTTTTGGATTGTGAAAAACTGACTGATTATCAGTTTTGATATGATCAGTAACCCTCTTGATGCTTTCAACATCAGGAGTTGTATTTCATCTTTAAAGTCCATTTATTCCTAGCTGAAGGGTCCTTTCTATTAAGTACATACTATTCTTCTTTGCAAATAGTTTTTCTTTCAATGTGTGAGGGGTAGAAAAGTTGGGTGATAAGAGTGATTGGTAAGGTGTCCATGTGGGCCTAAGACAAGATGGGGTTATGTTTTCATGGTTGCTCCATGTTTTTACAGAAGGAATAATGACATAAGTAAGAGGAACAACAGATGTGTATGCTAGGTTGTGAGACAGAAAGATGGTTGTGAATGAACTGCAGAGTGGATGTTTACTGAAAATATAATAGTTAGTGGCTTAAAATATTGAGAGAGAGAGCGAAAAAAGAGGAGGAAACAAAGTGATGGCAAAAGTAAAGCAATAAGGGTTAATGGGAGCCAGTAAGATAAAGAAACAAAGTTCAGTTCAGCTGGTATGAGAATGGATGAGGTTGACCACACAGGTGTTTGGGAGTAAATGAAACAGAAAAGAAGAAAAGAAGTGGCAGGTCACACAAGAAGCAAGCAAATGAAGGATGAAGGCACATAATAGGTGAGCACAAGGAGGTATAAAGAAATCTGCTATAGAGCCTTTATAGAGGTGAAAGATGGAGGTTCAAAGTGAAAGAACAAGAAAATAAGCAGGCAATGTTGATATGAACTGTTTGTGCTGTATAAGAGGTATGGAAAAAAAAGGGATAAAGTTTAAGTACCAACATAGATTAGACTGTTTCAGGGAGGTTCGGTCATGGAGAATGATAGATTGGATAAAACAAGTGTAATCTGGATATGGAAAGACGGAAGACAAACCACAAATGCTTTGGCCAGATGAGATGGGAGGTGCTAAAATGGAAGAGTTTTACTATCCAGCAACAAATGAGTGTCTGCAAAATAGTTTGATTGATTTATACATTTTAGGCAGACATGCCAAGCACTGGGGCACCTACAGCCATTCAGTGCTGAAATGGAAATTGACAGTGAAAATGTTTGGAAGGTGTAACAGGAGAAAAAGAAGGAAAACCTTGCAGCTGCACTATGAATCAACTGTTAGAAGAGGGTAGGAAAGTAAGGGAAGTAAGATGGAAGAAAGAGAATATGAACAGAGTTACAGTAAAAGGAATGACAGCAGTTGCAGCCAAGGGCTGAAGGGACACTGCAAAGAACATTAAGTAATGCCTACAATGCACCACATGAAGTGCACTGACGGCACTAGCACCCTATGGGGATCTGCAAAATAGAGAGAGAGAGAGAGAGAGAGAGAGAGAGAGAGAGAGAGAGAGAGAGAGAGAGAGAGAGAGAGAGAGAGAGAGAGAGAGAATTGCACTCTTCATCAGTTTTCTGAGCAAGGATATGGAGTTCATAATGTAAGTTTTCTCTACATGAGGTTCATCTTTGATTCAGAAATTCATGACTGAATGTTGCAATCACTGTTGTTTTGCTTTTCCTTTTGAGAAATCCCACTACAAAGAGAAACTGTTTACTGGTGAAGAGAATCTACAGGGTACTTTCATTCATGAGTCAATTTTGTTCACTAAATAAAGTCTGTTACATCAGTTACAAGTAGTCACTGAAAGGAATACTACACTGAAACCAGAAAATATATTTGGTTTCAAAAATATTTTCATGGCATTTCTTCCGAAATATAGCAAATTAAGCACAAGGTAGGGAATGTCACTCAAATTTTCACTCATAAAAAAGAATCAATTGCAGTTAGTAAAAAATAACTACATAACATGATCAGCACCATATCAGAACATGCAAATTTGGCAAACAAGACCAAAATACTTGAAATTGTAAGTTCAATTAATACTTCTATAGTGTTAGAGATAACAGCATTAAAATTTGAATCAGAAGTACACTCCACAATTCTAATGAGATAAAAATGAAATATAAATTAACTTTACAATTCAAAATAAAGAATCATAATAGGTCAAAAAATCACAATGTCTAATTACAAGGTATATATATAACTGACTTTCAATTACTGTACTCATGACTCACATATATGGAGACTACAGCATGTATTTACATGTATTTCCAAACTGAATCTTTTACTATTAATTTGTATGTTAAAACACCATCAGAGGTCAGACAGAACATTAAAAAGGAAATAAAACACTACAGCTATCGACAAGCAGGGACTAAGGAAACTTCCTTAAAAATAAAACTGTGATCTCATCATATTAAACTTGCAAAATGGAATTCCAAAAAGACCCAAGAGCTAACCCTGCCAGATGCAATTCTCCTCATAAGTCCTCGAGCCATCAACATACAAGACTGCAAGAGAATGCACTTATGTGACAACAAAACATCAATCTTGTACTGACATACATGCACAGTTACAATGCAGTACAGTAATAAAAAAATAGTAGAACTGAAAAAACTTGGGGCCTGACCATTAATTGAAAGGGTAATCTTTCTCCCCTAAAAGATTCAGAAAAAAAGCCATGTCGAGGTAATTGCCTTAAATAATTTAAGATCTCTAGTAACCAAATGACTTATTTGTTTCTGACCTACTGGAACACTGTTCAGAAGCTGCTATATTCATGTAATTCTGTTTCTTAAAAATAAAATCACAGAACTTATTTGCTTTCAGAACCACTTGTAATATTCAATTCTACTTAATTTGCTTAAAATCCCTGGATCTATTTAAAATAATTTATTCATCTCACTATCATCAGTTATACGTACGTAATTGTTAAATTAGATGACAGATGTGTTAAGGAAATATGTTACGGGCATTATAGTCCGCAACATATTTCCTTAACACATCTGTCGTCTAATTCAACAATTACGTACGTATAACTGATGATAATGAGATGGATAAATTTTTATCAAAACAAGGCATTTTCTTTACCAAATCTACTGAATTCAATAGTACTTCAGTGTATAAGTGTACATACCGTATATACTCGCATATCATGTGACTTTTGAAAACCTAATTTTGGACCTAATTCTAAGGGGGGTCGCATCTTACATGAGATATAAAATTAGTGTATGTAATATTCACATACTAGTATCGTTTGAGAAAATACAAACATAATGAATATGTATCTTCTCCATGGATCTTTTAAAAGTTACGCTTTACTTCACTGCATCCAATAATATTACATGTATTTTCATATTACTATTGTTGTATTATAAAATACAAAAATAGCAATCAATGTTTTGGTTTGGAAATCAGCTGAGGACAATTGCGAGTTAAGTTTATTTTGCTGTATTGAAGTCAAATCAGTGATTTTCTTGCTTCTAGTTAGTGCAAATGAATCTCAAGATACTCTTTTAATATGGGACAAGGTAATTTTATGTTATAAGAAGTGTTTTCAAGTCAAAATATCACTTGAATTTGTATCGCTGTGAACAAAATTTAGTTATTTTTTTTGTTAGTAGATGGCACTGAAGGCATTTTTATTTTGTAAAAAATCAACAGGTTGCAATCAATATTTTCACTTGATTTCATCAGAAGACAAGCTTTACATATTTCTCTTTTATTAGAGTGAACACAGTAAAATGTGTTCTTTCACGCCAAATAGTTTTAATTAAAACACATTTCTCCCAATTTCGTTTACGGTTGAGTTTAATGGTGCTATACTGAAGTTTCCATGTTGCTGATGCATGATAGAGTTGTTAGCAGATGAACATTCTTTCCTCAGCTTCAGCTACAACTAGCAGTATATGCCCTTGCCGATCTTTTCTCCATAGAGAATAAAAATATAGTCACATAAAAATATATCAATCCTATTCTTATTAACGTCATTTGTAACATATCTACTCTAATTTTCTACCATCGTACTATGGTTGAAATGCAAGCAAGCCGCTGTAGTTATCAGATTCGGTTCATAGCATGTCAACTGTTTCTTGCTGTATGCATTTACACAACATATATAACATTACTGACAATACTTTTAGCTTTTTTTTTTTTACTCTTTATAACTGAACTAGATGGGATACATAAAGAGATAGAGGAAAAGGGGTTAGCCGAACTAGAAAATGGGATAGCTAAACAGGAGTAAAAGAGGTTAACCAATTGTAATTTGGTCTTAAAAATTGACCTCGCATGTTACATGAGATACATGATCAAATCATTGTTTTAGGGTGAAAATTTAGGGGTTGCATATGCTAGATCGCGTTACACAAGTATCTACTGTACAGGCAGTCCCCGGTTACGATGGGTTCGGCTTACAACGTTTCGAGGTAAAGGCGCTTTTCAATTATATTCATCAGAAGTTATTTCCAGGGTTACGACGCATGTTCCAGGGTTACAACACTCATCTGGCAGATGAAATATGACACCAAAAGTGCAAAATAATATATTTTTTTTTTTTGTGTGAAAAATGCAATAAGAATGCAGTTTGCATAGTTTTCAATGCACCCAAAGCAATAAAAGTAAGGTTTTCTTAGGCTTTTTCACGATGTTCCGGCTTACGACAATTTTTGGCTTACGATGCGTCTCAAGAATGGAACCCCCGTCGTAACCCGGGGACTGCCTGTATTTGAGAAGTACAAGCAGTCCCTGAATTATAATGGGCTCAGCTTACGACGCTCTTCAAATATATTAATAAAAAGTAATTTCCTGGTTTACAATGCACGTTCTACTGTTATGATGCTTACAACCCCCATCCAACAGAAGAAATATGGCCCCAAAATGGCAGAATGGTCAAAATTTTGATATTTTTTATGAAAACTCTATAAAAATGCAGGTTGAGCCATTTTTAGGGCACCCAAAGGATTAAAAGTACACTTTGCTTACAACTTTGACGATTTTTTGGCTTATGATGATTTTCAGCCTATGACATGACATAAGAACAGAACCCCGTCGTAAACCAAGAACTGCTTGTATTTCTCGAATCAATTCTCTTATAAATGCAACAAAGCAATACATATACTGTATAATTTTCCATACTTTACAAGAAAATATAGGGAGATGTCTACCTACTTTTGCAAGGTTTTAAATACCCCATCTGCCATTTATCATCAATGACACTCTAACAACAAAATATTTACTAATCCATATAATTAAGTAGACAGCACTGAACAGACAAATGTTTTATAGAAATAAATTCAAAGGTTTTCATACGGTTACCATCTCCAATCATGTACCAATTATTTAAAATCTTAACACTCATAAGGTTTGAGAATTACTAGAATGAAAATATATGGTGATGATGATGATGATTATATTATCATTATTATTATTATTATTATTATTATTATTATTCGGTAGATGAAACCTGTTCATATGGAACAAGCCCACAGGGGAAACTGACTTGAAATTCAAACTTCAAAAAAATATGGTGTTCATTAAGAGGGAGTAAAGGCAAATACAGAACGAAGAGATCCATCATAATAATAATAACAGTGTTCAGCAGGGATAGTTCAAATTACCTTAAAAATGACAATGAGGCTCACCTGAACAGACCCTAAGAAGAATTTGAACGATAACTATAAAATACATAACATCGCCACATAATTACCACTAGGGAATTTTGAATCCTTGTAGATCTCTGATTTAGATACATTCATATACAAATAACTATTTTACATACAGTGACAGCACAAACTTGCAAAACGCAGCTAACAGTGCAAACCAATAGGGGACAATGCACCATTACAAGAATATTCTATAGGCAAAAGTAGCAATATAACTATTCCTAAAGTAGCCTTGGTCTTATGAACCATGCAAAGAAGAAGAGATTATGATACATATCTGCAGATCTTCACAGAAATTTGATAGAGTACCAAGACAAAAATTAAATGGACATTATGAAAGCAGATGGTACTAGTAAGACTCACTCAGCTAGTGATGTTACTCTACCACATAGCTCTAGAACTTGAGTGAAGATATTGACAGATTTATCAGAAGATTTTGGGATAAGTTTTGATGTACATCAAGTCTCAGCTCTCATCCCTTTGCTGCTTATAACAGTAATGGAGGAAGCTACAAAGGAGGCCCATGAAAGCTGCTATAAGCAAACTCTGATGATGAGGTCATGGAAATGAAAAAGCATTTCACAGTATCAACAGATGAAAATCATGGAAGGTCTTCCATCACTATGTTATCCCCATGAAATAGGTAAGGCTAACTGATATTGTCCACGAAAGAATGCAAGTTACAATACATAGAGGTTTTGTCAAGTGAATCTCAAAGTACATAAAAGGGTGCTACATGGGAATACTATTTCACCTTTCCTGTTTTTGCATCTTAACAGATTTCATAAAGAAAAAGTGGTTGAGGAAGGGAGAGAAGGTTTAGACTGGAGTTATGGTAAAGACTGAGACACAGAATTTGTTGAAAATTGTAATCAGCAATTACCATAAGATTTCTAAAGCTTTCTTATTAGAATGCATCATATATTCATGAAAATGGAAATTACTATAAATCTAAAAACGGACATAAGTAATGAGGACAAAGGGATGAAATAACATCAACAGGGAAAGAAATAATGAGGTTGAACCATTCAAATATTTATGATATCAAGTAAAGGTCCTCAAATTTAGTGAAAGACTAAAAAAGGAAAATCCAACAATATGTAGGGTGAATCATTTTTGATGATCAAACAAATTGAAACTGCAGATGAAAGCAATATTATACATAAATCTACTATAATCTGTATTGCAACTGATAATCATGGTATGACAATGAAACTACAGACAGTCCCTGGTTATTGGCAATCTGATTTTATGCTGCAGTCTAGTGATGGCGATAACTGGATTTTCTGCTCCAATATGCACTGATCCCCAGTTATCAGCGCTGATCACCATTTAACAGTACCGCCATTACCTGGGGATCGGCACTATTATCACTAATTTTTGGTTATCATCATGCCGTCAGAACTGGGACACCCCCCCTCCCCACCCCTGCCATAACTGGGGACTGCCTATACACCTAAATGATTTTGTAAATCTGAGAATAAAGCTTTAAAAAGAATGAATACTGGAAGTCAGATGTCAAGATACTTTATAAATATACCATAGGGGATATTATGGTATGGAAGTTCCATATGTAGTGGAGATAGTTATGAAAGGAAGATAGAGATGACTTAAACATGTCCTTGATACAACCCCTCACAGAATAGTTACATGACAATGTCAGCTGGGCTTTAGTGGATTCCACAAGAGTTGGAAGACTCAGACTTACTTGGATGTAAACTATAAAATGGAGGGCTGGAGAGGAGTTGAGATTTGTGGAAGATAACACAAGAAAGACATGAGTGGAGGAATTTCACAGAGACCTTTTTTGCCATGGTGATGAAAATGATGATGATGGATAAGATACAATGTTTAGTGTGTGTGTGTGTGTGTGTGTGTGTGTATGTGTGTGTGAGGCAGCTAAGTCAGGGATATCTTGTATCATCACTGGCCCCTATAGAAGCAAGCCAAACAATGACAATTTGTCTGACCTTTGTGTTAGATTAGGTATACAGTTGCTCAAGTCAAACTAGCCATCTTGACCCTCTGTTATAATTATAGTACTATTTTAAGGTAAAGGCACACTAGTAACAATAAGTTACTATCACTTGACAAGGAAACCATCTCCTTGCTATCACATGACCAAATGAGAAGGCGTACTGAAACTTCAGAAATCCCTCACTGTCTGCTAGATAGGCCTCATTAATGTTAAAAGTACTGTCTACCAAAATATGGAGATTTATATGATTAAGCAATTTAACCATACAGTTGCTTAAAAATTCCTATTCTGATAGGGCAAGGGCTGAATATGAGGACAATCTATCAAACACAAGACACTTCCATAAAATCATGTTTTCTCAAGCTTTCTCTTTTCTCTGAAAAGAGACACAACAGTTTTCATGGTATACCCTTGGGTTCTCAAACCAATCATTCCCATAAAGAGCAATTATCACCCGATAAATACTTAGATGCTTCTACTACAAACAAGGGCAAATTACAATGGATTCATTTATGCAGGGAACCTTTTCCCCGGAAAAGAAACAAAGCAGCTCTCATAGCATAGCCAAGGGTTCTCTCTGGCTACTCATTTCCACTAAGAGCAAATATCATCTTGTAAACAAATGCCTTTACTGCAAATGAGCAAATCATAAGGGCAGTTCCTTTATATGGGAGACCTGAACCTTCCTTGTCCCTTCTTCCTAGATGCCCAGCATATATACAGAAATCACTCCATTTTAGTTACAAAAACACCTGAAATCATTATGTATAAACAAAAGCAATAATCCAGTGGTAAAAGTGAGTATCTGACTAACACACATGTAGATATAGGATCCACAGATAGATGAAACTAAGCACACACATACACACACTAAAAAAAATTAAATTAACCCAGTCAAGTTGCAATGAATATCAATGATAAATGAGAGCGCCCCAAAAACTATCACACTTTTTTAGATATTAATGATGCATATGACAATCTGACTTTGTGAATGTGCAAAACCCCATAAAATTGCTTAATAAAGGCATATCTTAAAATAGTAACTGTTTCTACTTCCATCGAACACATCACAATCCTTTTACAACAGTCCTTAAAATATTAATGTTCTACAGTATAAAAAGAAAAATAAATTCAGTAATACTAAACATAATGTACCTTCATATCCAGTATCCTATTTGCTATTTCTTCACTTGTTGCATTTGAAGCACCTGATGAACTTCTACTGGCAAAGGCTGTGTTAGGAACTCCCCCTGAAACTGATGGACTTCCATGCCCATTATTTACAGGAGGGGGTGCAAGAGGAGGGGCCACAGGCGGTGAAGCAAGAGACACTGTTGAAGCATTGCTCACTCCAGATTCTGTACGAGAGCGACTTGTGGAACGTTCTTGATTGCTATTTCCTTCATTATTACCACCACTGCTAAAGTAAGACATCAGACATAACCAACAATCTATTAGGAGTACAAATATTCTATATGGTACCTACACAGATTCATACCTATTAGTACTTTATTAAAGCCTTTATTGGAGATCAATAAGTGCACACATGCATTCTCTGCATACAGGGATTGGATCATGTGGGATATATGTTAAGTATTTATGGGGCACTGAGTGTGGTATCTATAGGGCACTGAGTCTGGCAAATTCAAAGATGAAATAAAACTACTTCAGTGTGGTGCTCTTTTTGGTTTGAAGAATGCTATAAATAATCAAACCACTGGTTTGATAGGTTTAATTTGTTATTATCAGGCTTATTATCTAATAGATTTTATTAGATTCTGCCATTTATTAAACATGTTAATATTCTAGAGATATTAAATAATCACTACATGATAATATTCTATACATTAAATCCTCATTTCCCTTTATGCCCACATGGGCTGGAACCAACATAGTATTTCAAGATATGTATATGCCAGCACCATATAATTCATGAAATGTAAACTAATTTGCTGGACAGAGGAATTTAATGGACAATAGTTCTGAAAGGCTTTAACAGCACTTCTTGGGTTACTGAAATTAAAAATGTTCTGTGGTTGCATATTTTTACTCATCCTGAGTGCTGAATTCACTACACTCAGTTTTGCTGTGAAACTATAGAAGCTTTGTAGTATAGCAGCAAATCCTACACCTGATAAGACTTAGAACCACTGGTATAAACTGCATAAGTGGACCTTTGCAACTTAAAAATGACACTGTGATAAAATGAAATTTTATTTATACTTACCCAGTAATTACATAGCAAAGAGTTTCACTCGCCCAACAGCTAAATTTTGAAATTCGCATGTCATACTTGTATTTTTTGTTTTGGGTGAGTAACAATGACCCCGCCCACTTTCAGGAAAAGAGGAGGAACAACTTGGCAAAGAGAGCTCAGTTTGTTTATGCCCCTTAATGTCCATGCAAGGGGATGGAGTGAGGGCTCCAATCATGTAATTACTGGGTAAGTATAAATAAAACTTTATTTTATCATAACAATGTCATTTTCGCATTTTACAAAGTAACTTACCCAGTAGTTACATATCTAATTCCCACAATGACAGGAGGTGAGATGCATGGATACTTCTAACCCAAAACATTAGGAATGGTAATGAATTTGAGAATAGAAAGTTGCCAATATTAAGAAAATGTTTGTTGTTTCCTTATGATAAGAGAGTTGCTGCAGGAAGATACTGCCTCTGGTTGGCACTCATCTTATCATGTAGTGCCATGGCAGCACAGCCAAGGAGTGCCTACAATTCCAGTGGGTACTTTGCAGTGAAGGACAATTCCGACAATTAGCAAAGATGAAAAACAAGTTGCCTCTGCCCAGGGCACTGTACCACAATACAACCAGAAAGAAAAGCTGTTACCTATTACCAAAAGAACAATAACATCACATCCAACACCCTACCATAAAAAGAACTGGAGGGTACTCCAGGTATTTTGTACCTCCAGGCTTCTCAATAATTCAACACCTTATGTCAATGCAAAGACTACTAATAAGGGAGAGTTCCTTCCTTTGCTTCCCTTCCCAACACCACACATGCCAAGGAAGAGTGCCAGGGCATTCTTAGACAGAGGTTTGGAAAGGTTCTTAAGCAAACATCACAGACTGCTTGATGCACCATGAATATCTTTGGTTCTATGACGGTAATATACTTCAAAGACCTCATGGGACATGAAACTCTCTCATCATCATTAGGGCCCAATATATCAGTTGTGAATCACAACGGTATATGGCCAGGGGTGAGCAGGTGACTCGTTCTCGGCCAAACCCAGGAATAAGAGCAAACTTTATTCTCTTTGGAGAAGCTTATTTTCTTATCCTAGGCATAAACTTTATTGACCCATTTCGCTGTAACTAAGGAGACCAGAAAAAAGGTCTTTCTAGTTAGGTCTCATAAGGAACTAGAATGTATAGGCTCAAAACGAGGACCAGACATCCATTTTAAAACCATGTCTAAAGCCCTTGAGACGACAGGTCCCTCCCGTCTGGAGGTGTCAAAAGACTTAATTAAGTCCAACAAATCTGGATTAGCAGACAAATCCATTCCTGTGGTGAAAGACAGAGCTCAACATGGATCTATAACCCATAATTGTGGAAGTGGAAAAGCTTCTAGATCTTCTTACATATAACAAAAAATCTGCTATTTTGTGTTACAGTGGCCTGATAGAGGAGATATCGAGTTTCCTACACCAGGTCCTAAATATCCTCCACTTGGTCTTCTACATTTTGTCAGAAGATTGTCGTCTACATTTGGCAATAGCTTTTGAAGCTGCTTTTGAAAAACCTTTCTTTCTAAGCAATCTCCTGACAGTTAGAAGCCTGTCAGGGCCAGAGTAGACAAGCCTTAATGAAAATGTTTGAAGTGTGGCTGTTTGAGTAGCTGAGGTGGTTGCGGAAGTAACTTCAGAAAATCTACTAACAGGTCGATAAGGTCTGGAAACCACTCCTTTGACAGCCAAAACAGGGCTATTAATATCATTGAGATGTTTTGATGAGTTTAAAATTTATTGATTATTTTTCTGACCATGTTGAACATGGGAAAAGCATACAGGTCTTCGTTCAACCAGTCCTGCAACACTGCATCCACTGCCCATGCTACAGGATCTGGGAATGGCGAAAACAGAACAGAGGAGGCTGATCATTTTTGGAGGAGGTTAACTGATTGTGATGGTAATTGCTTCATAGCAAAGGAAGATAAAGGAAAGGAGAACGCATTTTCGAGAAGTTCGGCAATAAGGAGGTTTCCGCGCCCGTGTTGGAGGCGTCTTTTCCTCGCGGCTGTTCTAGAATCGTCGGGCGTGTTGTGGAGCGCAAAAACACGCCAATGTTACGTGAGAAACGCCGCGATTTTCTGATGCAATACCTCGTCTAGATTCATCTAAGAAGTTCTAGAAATCCCTGGAGTCGGTGACGTTCGCCGTAGGCTCCGCCCCCAGAGTGCCGTATAAATACGACGAACGAACTTTGGAGAGCAGTGATCGTAGAAGAGAGAGAGATCACCAGTTAGTCACAGAGCCACAGATCAGATTATCAGTGAGAGATCAGCAGCAGTGATCGTCAGAGAGAGAATAGAGACGAAGGAAGGACCGACGAAGGAGCAAAAGAAGAGTTGTTCGGGAGTTGGTTGGATATTGGTCTAGTCGTCTTCAGGAGTGGACGAATTATCTCGTGTTATCTTGACGTCGAGCCGACTGCAGAGAAGAAAAGGTCCTGCTAGAGTTTTTGGGTATTTCCTGCCTTTCAAGTATACTAGTTTCTGCAATACGGAGTCAAGAGGACGACTGCAATTGCCGCTCTACTTTTATGAAGCCACCTCTTCGAAGTGCCAAACTGATTAGCAAGTTTTCGAATTACCTCACTGTTTCCCCAAGTTCATGCAGTGTAAGATTCCATCTGTTTATGTAAATAGGAGATACCATTCTGCATTTACCTTTGTTAGTAAGCTTGTAAATAAACCTTTGTTGTGTTAGTGTTTCTTTCTATATTCGTATCCCCAGTTTCAACTGTTTGTGTTGATATATATTTTTTTTTTATTTCATATCGAACCTGAAGCGGACCTCCCTCAGAGGCCGTAACATTGTGTCGACCTTTAACCAGGATATTTCGACACCGTAACATTGTCTCTGAGATCTCAGGGTCCGTAACACTGATCCACCATCGGTTTTCCCCAAAGCCTCCAAAGATCTAGGTAGACCAGAGGATCATGGGTCATTCTGTCGAGAGAACTTATTTCTAGTGCCTTAATTCGTCTGCCGGGACATTGAGCTTTCCTTGAACAAAGTGAGTCACAATCCAATTGCAGTTCTGCTCCAATCAAAGGAGGAGATCTCTTGCTGCTTCATACAGGGAGAAAAAGTGAGTTTCCCCTTGCTTCCTGATGTAGAGCAGAGCAGTTGTGCACTTCCAAAGCGATGAATTGAAGGCCTAAATTTACCACCTTTAATTCCTTGACGTTCATGCGATATGATTTCTGTTCTTGTGACCAAGTCCCACAAAGAGCACCCCAACCCAGATCTGCTGCATCTGAGAAGAAGTTCAGGCTAGGGTCTAGAAAAAGGGACTTCCCTTCCAACAATTTCCTTTTGGAGTTATGCCAAAGAAGATCCTCCTTTATCTCCAGAGCACTGGCAGTCCCAGGTTATCGACAGACTTGGCTATTGGTGACCCGGTTTTATGGGGTGATTTCCAGTTTTTGGCACCGATAATAGAGTTATGGCATACCTAACAGAGGTGCCATCAACCAGTTATTGGCACCAAAATCCGGTTATCAGCGCCATAAGAGCCATAAATCCCTGATTTTTGGTTATCAGCGATTTTCACTTATCATTAATCTGTTGGAACGGAACCCCCCCCCCGATATTCAGGGACTGTCTGTAACAGGAACAAGAATGAGTATAGGAGGATCTTTCTGTTCCAACTGACTCTTAAATTTAAAATACTGCAGGGCCTGAAATGGTGTCTGCCTAGGGAGGCGAACTGTTCTATCGATGACAGTGTCTTGAAGACTCAACCAACTCTGGCTGAACATTTGTTGAGGAACAGAATCTCGTTTACCTTCTTCAGGTGCAACTATCCTTTTTGGGGATGGAAAAGCCTGAAAATCCTGAGTCTTATCATCCTCTAAAAGGAAGTCACCTGGGATTTCTGCACATTGATGTGCATTCCCAAATCTTGTGCTAATATAAGGGTTTTCCTGAGGTCCTCCATACACTACTGATTGTGCCCGAAGCAGCCAATTGTAGAGGTAAAGGGATATCTTGATTCCCATTAAATGAAGCTACTTTGCTGGGGGAGCCAGAACTCTGGTGAACACTTGGGGAGCCGTCGAGGGACTGTGAAGCACAGGGCATGAATCTGGAACTCCCAGCCTTAGAAGAAAAACCTGAGGAACTTCCTTGAGTCCAGATGGATTGGGACATGGAAGCAGGCATTCTGCATGCTGATGGACATCATCCCATCTCTCTAGCAAATGGATGACATAACTGTCTGATTTGTCTCCATCTTGAATTTTGTCTTTTGAATGAAGACATTAAGGGTGCCGACATCCAAGATGGGTTTGTGAAAGCCTGGAGAGTAATGTCCTTTAATATCTCTATGGCCTCTTCCTCGATGAGAGCCGAAACCTCGTTTGAAAGGGACAAAAATGCAAGGGCCAAAAACCTCTTTGATCCTGAGGAGTAAGCCGTCAGTACAACAGGCGTGTTGACTTGGGGATGTTTCTTTGAAAAAGGGATGACATAACCTTTCAGGACATTGACTATCCACAGCTCTGTGGTCTTCTCTTTCCAGCGCTCCAAGAATAAATGGAATCTGGCTCCGACTTGAGTACGGAGGATGGTCTCCTCACTTGCAGGAGGACAACCTTGAAAAGGACTTCTTAACAGAATGTGCCATGACACAGATACTAGGATATGCTCTTTGCTTGAAGAAGAAGCTGTCTGGAACTAACTGCAGGAACCTACCTTGGGTGCCTGGGACAACAAATCTTGCATAGTACTTTTATTTTGCAGATCAGAAGCAATACTTAACGCTACTATGGGGTGTGAGCGCAGCAGGAGACGAAGCACCGGGAAAAGGAGAAGAAAAACCTTCTCATGAAGGAAGGGTAGAAACCCTCCGATGCTCAATCTTGCTATAAAACAACTTCCACTGCTCTTTAGGCCATGCACGGCATTCCGTGCAAGGATTCGCTATTGTAAAAACATTAGAGCAGCACCTACTACACGTGACGTGGGGGTCAGTCAGCCGAAGCCAAAAAACGAGAACATGGAAAACCTGGAGTTCAGGGGCACACACATTGACAAAGCTGAAACGGAGCAGAAGAGGCCATAATAACAGCCACACACACACTAAACACAATAGAAACGGGCAATGAACCGGGTAAAGGCCGAGAAAAGTCAAACACAACTCTCGCCCAGGCAGTTAAGAAAAAGACTGACGATGTGGCGTAGGTGCGTGGTCTTTGACCACTCTTCACCCAATATACGCATGCGTTACCAGATCTCACAAGATTCCTTGCTTCATCAGCGTTTTAACCGGATCCAGCAAGGTGCTAGAAATTATCTTATTGTTAAGACCAAAGGTTTGTTCGCGTATGAACAACTATACAGGCAGTCCCCGGGTTACGACGGGGGTTCCGTTCTTAAGACGCGTTGTAAGCCGAAAATCGTCGTAAGCCGGAACGTAATAAAAAATCTTAAGAAAACCTTACTTTTAATGCTTTGGGTGCATTGAAAATTATGTAAACTGCATTCTTATTGCATTTTTCATAAAAAAAACTTCAAATATTGGTTATTGTGCATTTATGGTGTCATATTTCTTGTGCCAGATGAGCGTTGTAGACGTCGTAACCCTGGAAATAATTTCTGATGAATATAATTGAAAAGCACCTTAACCTCGGAACGTTGTAAGCCGAACCCGTCGTGCAGTCCCCAGGTTACGACGGGTTCGGCTTACGACATTCCGAGGTTAAGGTGCTTCTCAATTATATTCATCAGACATTATTTCCAGGATTACGACGCCTACAACACTCATCTGGCAGATGAAACATGACACCAATAATGCAAAATAATCAACATTTGAAGATTTTTTATGAAAAATGCAATAAGAATGCAGTTTACATAGTTTTCAATGCACCCAAAGCATTAAAAGTAAGGTTTTCTTAGGATTTTCTACTAATGTTCCGACTTACGACGAGTCTCAAGAACGGAACCCCCGTCGTAACCCGGGGACTGCCTGTATTGTAGTTGTTTACTTCACGATAAAATTATCCTGGTTACCTTCTCTTTCTTCTTCCTTATTTGATAAAGCAATCGTATGGCATTAGCTTTTTTATATTTGTTTTCACTTAATGTGCTTTTATTTTGTCTTTAATCGTACTACTGAAGATATAGGACACCTGGTTTTTCATCACTTTTGTTATCAGTAACTTTAAGGGGGCCGGCCGGCTAATGTCATTTTTTAAGGACAGGACTTTGATATTCATACCACTTGATAAGGTGACTTGGGACATCTCCAAACCGCATATGATTTTCGCCTCTGACCTTCGGTTTTGTGAAGCCAGGGCGATTTATCAAGAAAATAAGCATTTTTCAAATTCTATCTCCTCCCTTGATATTCAATATTAAGACCTGGGATTACTACCATATATAGACCTGATGTAGACCTCCAATCCCATGAGGAATTTTGTTTCTTCTAAAAGCAATTTTTTTGCTAGATATGGAATTTTTATTATCAAATTAACATTAATAATACTTACCTGTATAATTTATCTAGACCTAAATCCCCAAAGACCGCACCAAAAATGTCTACATTGGCAACCCTGTTACCTTCTATTCTGTATGCCAGTTGGCAACACTGCCGTTGACAGTTACAAAACCTTCCCTTGAAAATCTAGATAAATTATACAGGTAAATGACAAGGAGTAAGTGCATAGTCAGTCTGTCCGTACCAAAGTCAGGTGACCGACCAGGTGACCAGTCAGATGAATCGAGGACAGCAAGGCTGCACCCTGATGACTTTATCAAGCACTACAATGACACCTGCTCTCTCATGAATGTCTGGCGCCAAGAGAGAGGAGCAGGTATGACAACTCTTTCCCTGAAGGATGAGTGCCTGGACTGCCTGGGCAATTCAAAGCTAAGCAAACATTAGGGTGTATCAACGCAACCCAACGTCACCAGCAGTGATATCAGCTCATGAGCAACTCCTGACTCAAGCTTTCTGGTGCCAGAAGGATGAGTGCCTGACAGTCCAACCTGGTCTCATGTTAAACGATCATCAGAAGGTGTATCAAGGCAACCGACTTCGTCAACAAGAAACTCAGGGCTACTAAATGTCGCCTAATCTCGCATGAGTGTCTGACTGAGAAAACAGGTGAGACAAAAAGTAGATGGTGAACGAGTCACCAGATGACAGCAGACGATCCATCAACTAATTCCCTGTCCAGAAGGACAATGGATGGAGTGTGAGTTGTCAGGACAAGCGAACCAGTGGCTAGTCCTAGGTCGGCATCGACTTTGGGAGAAGCGTAGTCGCCAGTGCCGACAACCCAGTGGCTGGTCCCATGTCAGACTGACAATGGATGCAGCATGAGTTGTCAAGCAGCCAATCCTGGTCATCAACAACACCTAAATACCAAACTACCTAAATCCCATTATAACTAAACCAAAAACTGCCAAAAGTTATAATGCAAAAACAAAAAAATAAAATATATATACCGTATATACTCGCATATTATGCGACTTTTGAAACCTAATTTTGAAGCTAATTTTAAGGGGGTCGCATCATACACGCGGTATAAAATTAGCGTACCGTCTATGCTTTCCCAAATCGGCAGATCGCGATAGTTACTACCGGAGGAAAACAGTAGATCTTTTAAAAAGTTATGTTTTACTTGTACTTCACTATATCCAATAATATTGTATGCATTCTCATATTACTATTGTATTTTAAAATACAAAAGAGCGATCGTGCGCCATTTGCATTATTTTGGTTTATACAACATGTTTAGCTGTTCTAGACTAACCATCTATAATTTCCAAATCAGTTAAGGCACAACACCGAAGGATTTTTTACTTTTTGTTTTACTCAGTAAAAGAAACATTTGTTACTTGAACTATTATTTTCCTTTTAGGACACGCAGGTAAGTGAAAATTTATTAAAGTAAAAAAAATTGCATAAAATTAATAAACTAAAATCCTCCAAAGTCGCTCTCCGTGTCCGTATCATCAAATACTGCTCTGAATTCTTTGCCATCAAGGCAGTCATCATATTCGTCATCTTCCAGATCTTTGATCATTTCATCCTCATCTCCTGCATCTTCGTTATAGGACATCGTCAATTCATATGGAAGGTATAGTCTTGTCACCGTGGCGAGCTCTCTGGCGTGGCTTTTAAAGATCTGCCCTTACGCTAATTTTACAAAAACAACTGCCCGTGTGTGACCAACGCCATCTTGAATTGGCGTTGGTGTGACAGACCTTTGAATGTCCTTGAGACAAACCCCGAGGCTATAATTATAAGATTATAAGGGTTTTTCCTTCCCAGGTACTTTAATCTCCTTCCTATTCGGTCCTCTCCTCTCTCTCTCTCTCTCTCTCTCTCTCCTCTCTCTCTCTCTCTCTCTCTCTCGCTCTTCTCTCCTAAATCTTACAGCTGTCCGAGCGAGAGCTTATTTTATGGGACAACATACGCCCGCATTTCGCATTTTCCATACCTATTTATTTCGTATACGATTGCCCTTTCTCGGCTGTGAAGTTGCTATCTATGGCTGTGAGATGACCAGAAATAACTTGTAAGTCGGTGTCAAAGTCACTCCACTCTTCAGTCAGGCCAAAAATTTGCCATATCGCATTCAAGCAATATTCCAGATCATTGTTTTTCCTATCTATTATTTTCTCAGAGAGAGAGAGAGAGGAGAGAAGAGAAGAGAGAGAGAGAGAGAGAGAGAGAGAGAGAGAGAGAGAGAGAGAGAGAGAGAGAAGAGAGAGAGAGAGAGAGAGTCTGTCTGTATACGATTGTTTATTTTCTCACTCGTCAAACTTACTGTTATGCTTTATTTCATATTTCCTTGCTCACCAATTTATTCTATACCTACGATATTAAGAAATCAAGATATGTGTAGAAGGGAGAAATGCCTCCAGACTGTACAGTCAGTATGGATTTAAACGCACGTAGAACTGGTTGAAATATTCGCAACAGCACCAAAATGAGATGCCCTGTTGATAGAATATCTAACTCCGTTTCTTGTCATTGCATAAAAAAAACTTTATCAATCGTGAACCTACGTAATTTATTTAGAATTCTGCGCAACGGAAAAGATAATATTTGATATCTGTAATGGGAGAAATGGTTTTATCTCTTTTGTTGTTATAAATTTGGCAGATATGCGATCAAACACGTGGGTGGACCAAAACAGCCCAGCCAGAGAGCTCCACTCATTTTGTAAATACTATTGTTTGGCGTGCTAGGCTTACCCCGATCCATTTAGGTGTGCGCTACTCAATAATCGCATTTTTCTTACTAATCCCAAGAATTGACCATGGAAAATCCCAAGATTAACCAAAAATCCCAAGATAATAAAATAATTGACATATGCCAAGCTTTGGAGTCCAAATATTTACTCTGTCTATCAGGAAGATACTGATAAATTGAATTGACGGTATCTTTCCTGAGAGAGAGAGAGAGACAGAGAGAGAGAGAGTATTCATGTAATCAGTAAAATACACTAATAAAAACAAAAACTACGTACTGTATGCAAAGCACACACATCATCGTTAGCTTCCCGTGTGTTACGTGTAAACGTTCATTCTAAGAAATTCACAGAGTAGTATAACTAACACCTGATTGGCTGGTTGGTAGCCATGGAGATCTGTTATCCAATGACTGCCCTCTGCTTCTGTTCTATTTATAGACATATGCCGTGGATGACACTAGGTTTGAACGTTACCATGTTCGTGATTTTCTGACTGCTGACGGCAAAAGTTACTCGATAATTTTCTTTATATAATTATTTCTTCGTGAAAATAATAATATAATATGATCATTTTAACTTTAATGTATAGTGGTATGAAAAATGCCAGTGTGTCGTAGCGATGCGTCATCAATATAGTGGTATGAAAATACCGCATGGTGTTGTAGCGATACGTAATCACAAAGTACAAATCCTTTTCCCGGACCATCCTCAAAATTTTACGACTCTCAACTGCAAGATCGATATGGTGAAATATATTATATAGTCATACTTATTGACAGTGAAATTCACAGTGAACGCAAAACATTAGATTTTTATTGTTATGTACATATATTTTTTGTGTTTTACGGAATGTTTGTTTTGAAAATAATAGCTATTAGTGAACATATGATATTAATTGTCCAACTATTTTATTATAGGTGATCTTAATTATCTCACATTCATGTAACAGTATTATATTAATATTTATTTAAATAAACAGTAATTAATAGATAACAATAATGAAAAACATAAAGGGAAATTTTTTTTTTCTGCAGTAGTGATGTTTGTTTGATTATGCATCTGACCTCACATTTCCGAAATTGAAAAATTCCAAAAACCGAAACATCGGAATGTGTGTGTACTACACTTTTTTTAAACACGCACACAATGTCTACACATTTACTGATACCCGTTGGTGAAAGACTCAAATTACAGCATTTATTTCTGAGAGAGAAGAGAGAGAAGAAGAGAGAGACGAGAGAGAGAGAGAGAGAGAGAGATGAGAGAGAGAGAGAGAGAGACGAATGAGAAGAGAGAGAGAGAGAGAGAGAGAGAGAGAATGATTTAGGACTCCAAGGCGTGTTATTTTTACAATTATTTTATTATCTTGGTATTCTTTTTTAATCTTGAGATCTTCTATTAAATTCTCGAGATTAGTAAGAAAATTACCGTAACTTCACTAGCAGCAGCACACATCTGAACGACTCGGCCATTAGCACGCTAAACCACCAACCTTATGAACTGACCTCGGAAAAGGAACTCGCATGATACATGAGATACATGACAAAACCACTGTTTATTGGTGAAAATTTTGGGGTCGCATGATATGCGAGATCGCACGTTACTCGAGTATATACGGTATATATAAAACACAAACGTAAAACAGGAAGACTACCTAATTCTCCTGTCTGACGAACTGTCCTGCCATCACCAACGGGCCCAAAGAACGAAGGTCGCCTAGAACTAGAGAAATATCCCTCAAGTAAAAAAAGGCAAAAACAGAATTAGAATGCCAAGTTGCTGCCTCAAGCACCTTGGCGACTGAGACGTTCTTCATAAAAGCTACTGCTCTCATACTGTGTGCTCTCAGCATCTGGCCTTCACAGGCAGCCGAACCACCAGTTTTAACAATAAGATCTCTACGAAAAAGGATACACCATTCTTTTATATAGGTCTCTTAACATTTCGGGGTGAAACAAACAGATGATGGGGATGACCCTGAATGTCCTTCATGCAGCGTAAATAGCATGAGAGTGCCCTAACAAGGCAAAGAACTAATTCCTCATTTAAATTACCGACAAAGTTGACCAGCGGCTTCAGAACAAAAGACCTGGGAATGGGATTATCAGACGATTCAGTCTTTGCGACAAATTCCGGAAGGTATGACAAAATTATGTCTTGTCCAGATCTGGCAACCAGAAAAGTGTGCTTGCAGTTCACCCACCCTCTTGGCTGTAGCCAGCGAGACAAGGAAAAGTGTCTTAGAAGAGAGGTCCCTAAAATCGGCCGTATTCAGAGGCTCAAACGGAGAGAACCTTAAGGCTTAAAGGACTTTATCAACATCCCAAGTTGGAGGAGAACACTGCGGACTGGGTCGAGATAAGGAAAAAGATCAAATTAAATCTCTAATGACATAAGATGAAGAGATTTCAGGGAGCCTCGCCTTAAAAACATAAGTAAGCATCGACCTATAACCCTTAACGCACGAAGGTGACAGGGCCCTGTCATGATGAAAATAAACTAAAAATTCTGCTACTTTCAGTAAGGAAGGCCTAGAAATTGAATGTCCTTGAGACCTACACCAACGTCTGAAAACAGACCATTTAACCTGACAATATACTCTGGTTGATTGCCGTCTGGCAACAGCCAACTGTTGCGCCACTCTGGAGGAAAACCCTTCGTGCTTGGAGAATCTCCTGACAGTCTCCAGGCATGAAGATGAAGCATGTGGAGTCTCTGATGGAACCGATAAAAATGGGGTTGTTTGAGAAGATCTAGTCTCTCTGTTAGATGAATGGGGAGCTCCACCAGTGCTTCCAGTAGGTCAGGAAACCACTCCTCCTGTGGCCAGAAAGGGGGGATCAAGGTGAGATCCAGACGCTTGGTTGCCCTCACTTTGTTGAGGACTGACCTCACCAGGGCGAACGGAGGAAATGCATAGGCTTGAAGGCCCTCCCAGTCTTGCAAAAGAGCGTCTGTCCCGGCACTCTGAGGAGTCTGGTAAGGGACGAAGATGATCTGGCACCTAAAATTCAGTGGGGTGGCAAACAGTCGACTGTAACAGGCCACTTCTTCCTGAGGCTGCCAAAGACTTCTTGGCAAAGTGTCCATCCCGACCCTTGAACTTCATTCGGTCTCGACAAGGCGTCTGCTAAGACGTTGTGATGGACCAAGATAAACTGAGGGACCAATGTAATCCTCCTGCTTTCTGTTAATATTTTACATGTAATAACCTTCATCTGACATTTAGGCTTCTTTCCCATAAGGGTAAAAGAATTGGGGCTTTTGGATGCCACATAATTAACTCGTTTATATGGGTACAATTTAAAGAATGTGGCGAACACTACTTCAATAACAACATAAAATGTGGGCAGGCCAGTGTTGCCAAATGGGAATGGCAATTTCTTGCTAGATTTTGCTCCGTAAAATTCACATCATACACAACAATGCCACCCAGCCAATTTCAACCGATTGCTCTTTTTCGATTCAAACATGATTCTAACATACACAGTGTACTTGTACATTACGTTACATGATTCCTAATAATTTCGAAACCTGTTCTGTTCAATTCCTGAAAATGGTTTTGCAAGATTTTGTTCTTTTCTTACACAATATATCAAACATAGTAGAATAAAAGAAATATTCAACTTAACATTACAAAGTTTTGATGTCAAAGGATGTATGGTAGATGTATTTGAAAACAAATGCAAGTTTTTCTGCCAGATGCTAGATTGAAAATTTCCTTGCTAATTACCCAAGAAAATGAAAGCTAGCATTAAAAATGTGAAATTGGTAACACTGGACTCAACAGATCCGTGTTAGTAGTGCAAATGATAGTTATTGTATCATTAAAAATATCAAAATAAACGAAGTCGCAAAGCCGAATCTATTCATGTGTTTTCTAAACACGTAGCCTAAAAGGATAACGTTATTTTGATTGTTTCATCGCTCACACAAACCCCTGACACTGCAGAGTACATATGATCATTCTGAGCTGTTATTTACTACCAGAATAACAATGATATTTTGTATTGAAAATGAATGTTACGTATATTCCAAACATTCTTACTACTATGACTAGCACTATTACAATTTCGAAAGATAATCTTGCTGTGAACGCTACCATAATTTTATTTTCATATACGTACGTACATTTTGTCAGCTGGCTGGCTTCGCATAGATAAAAGTTGATTTCACTGATATGAAATTATTCCACGAATAGCCTTTTTCTTATGAAGATATGACGATAACATATAATGTAAAAAATGGTTTTACGTATTTCGTTTGCACTTCGTCGCAGAGAGAGAGAGAGAGAGAGAGAGAGAGAGAGAGAGAGAGAGATTCTTTCTTTAGATCTCCATTAAATGAAGAATGAGTAAAAATGTATTTTATTTTTACCTTTGGAAGCCACCATTGAATATCAGCAGTGACAACTTAAACACAATTCGATAGACGCTCGATAGTTATGGCAGATGACATCAGCAATCAGCTGTTTCTCTATAGAGAGAGAGAGAGAGACTGTTGCCTGATTACGTTGTAACACTGACAGATATCCATTAGCAAAAGTTGAATGATAGTTGTGTATTGAGAATAATGATAATTTTAATAAAACTGTTGTTTTACTGTGTCTAATAATATTGCATGTATTATTACCATATTATAGTAGTATGATATGAACATAGCGATCTACCATTTGCATTCTGGTTTTGTTTACATTCTTAAAATAATCAACTGATGTCATTTTACCAATATCATCACTGTTTTTAGTTGCTGAATGGAACTTAATTCAGAGATATGCCTAAACATAATATATAAGGTGAGAATGTTTTTATTACCTTTATTGTCAGTTAATAGCATAATGTGAATCTGTTCATGTATGTTGGTGGTTATCGCACTGCAACTAGTTTAGCCTACCAATGAACGTCAAACATATACCTTGAATAGGCTAATTATTATGAAGATATGCTAATAATATATATGAGGGGGGACCCAAAAGTAACCGGAATTGTGTCATAGAATTTTATTCAATTATTGTTACATGTTTACAGTCTTATCACCTTCAAAGTATTCTCCATTTGAAGCAATGCACTTATCCAGACGTGCACTTATCCAGACTGTTTTTCCATGTTGAAAGCAATTCTGGAACTCTTGTGAAGTTATGGCTTTTAATGACTCCGTCGTTTTCTTCTGAACCTCTTCAACGTCTGCAAAAAACGTTTTCCTTTGAGGGCCTTCTTCATTCGGGGAACAAAAAAGAAGTCACAGGAGCAAAGAATAGGTGAATAGGGAGGGTGGGTAAGTGGGGTCATGCCATTCTTGGTCAGAAACTGTCTTCACACTCAAGGCGGTGGTGCGCTGGTGCATTGTCGTGAGACGGAAACGCCCCGACCTGTGGCAAAGTGGAGGGTGGTGGCTTCATCACGACAATGCACCAGCGCACACCGCCTTGTTGTGTGAGCAGTCTGACCAAGAATGGCATGACCCCACTTACCCACCCTCCCTATTCACCCGATCATACTCCCCTGTGACTTCTTTTTGTTCCCCCGAATTGAAGAAGGTCCCTCAAAGGAAAACGTTTTGCAGACGTTGAAGAGGTTCAGAAGAAAACGACGGAGTCATTAAAAGCCATAACTTCACAAGAGTTCCAGAATTGCTTTCAACAGTGGAAAACATTATCTGGATAAGTGCATTGCTTCAAATGGAGAATACTTTGAAGGTGATAAGACTGTAAACATGTAACAATAACTGAATAAAATTCTATGACACAATTCCGGTTACTTTTGGGTCCCCCCTCGTATAGTGAGAATAGTTTTATTACCTTTATTGTCAGTTAATATCATAATGTGAGTTGTTTCATGTATGTTGGTGATTATCGGACCGCAGCCGAGGCTTGGCCTACCGATAAACATCACATACACAATACACTTGCCCCGCAATGCTGTGATTCATACCAGCGATATGGCATGAGAAGCAGTCCAAGAAAAAACCAGTGAATGACTGATTCCGTGATTGCTGATCCGCGATTAAGCGATGTCCCACTGTATACGTATTCTCCATTGCCAAACGAAGCTCCATGAATTTTTTCATGACTTTGCATTTTTCGCCCTATACCCCCATATATAAGGGTTCTGGCCAGCCCCCTTAATTCTGTATTACTGTATACACATAGCAAGAACATTCTTTGGATACGGCTTGATATCCAAGTCCACAGTTGACACATTTAGGATAGTTGAGGCCAAGCCTGTCGTAGGATCTTCAGACCCGCACACTGTACAAACCTTACTATATAATTTCTTAAATACAAGTCCAACTTTGGAGCATAACTTACACAGTAGTGATTTAGATATGAATGGATATATAGAGTACTTCTCTATTCTGACAAAGGATTTTTATTTTTTGTGGTACATATTCTGAACTTTTTTTTTGGGAAGAGTGGTATCCATACTCATATTCATTATCATTGCCTAGTTTTTAGCTTCAAATGAAAAGTTATTTTGCATCGAAAGCAATAAAAAATATTTCCTCTAAGACAGTTGCTCACCCACCAAGGGGACCTATTGAGGATGATTGCGTTACTGCCACTAATGATGACCATCCAGGAGTTAACTCCTTATATAACAACACCTTATTCTCAGTGCCCTAAGTTGTCAGTCCATCTAGATCAAATCCAGTACTCAGAGCAAGGTTTGACATAGTTCTTTTCCCTAATTTAACCATGTCACCTACTCAAGTTCTACAGGTGAGGAGGATGCTATCCAACCTCACCCTCCTGTTCTAGGAGTGACTTGAACCATATTCAAGGCTATGCAATGGTCACCAATTGCCAAGTTATGAGCTTTAAGTAATTGCTCTCTGAGGACCCCACCCAAGCTAATGTATACATGAATCACATATGTACAGGAATTTTTGAACATAACATTCTGAGTATACATCAACAACTTAAACATAACTAAATAAATAATATCTTTTAAATCGGAATTTGACCCACCACTACTTTCTAATTATGAGTACATAAACATAACAAAGGTAGAACACTGTACCTGTTTGTCCTTTCTCTTCCATCCCTTCTTGCACCCTGGTGGTCCTCTTCAGCATCTGAAAATGCCATGTTGAGAATGATTGCTGAAAGTTGATTCAGAGGAACTGAACCTGAAGTGTGCGTTCTGGGTACAGTACGAGGAGTGTGAGCCTGTCTGTGTGTACGCTCTACCAGATGTTGCTGACTTTGATCTGTTGATAGATGTTTTACTGCCATTAATTTCAATTTTTCTACAAATATATTAAAAATTAACAACATATTAAAATATCAATTATACTGTACAGTGCACATCCACTTTTATGCGGGAAAAGGTTCCAGAACATGATGCAGAAACGCACAAACAAACCTTTAAAAATGCTTATAACTGTCAAATACCCAGTACCCCATAAACTAAAATGCTCATATCTGTCTATTTCAACATTTCACTGCTTATTCGATATTATACCTGAAATTATCATAATAAAACAATTTAATATCATTTCAAACAAAAATCCACCCCAAACCATCATCCCAAAACATCCTAAGACATCTATGATTAGTATCCTTTTACAATTGTTACTCTTGAGCATATATGACCCCTAAAATGCTTTTAACAAAGATTTACTCATTTCAAAATATTATCATTAATGTAAACTTCAAAATATCTATAAACTGCTTAATACAAATGAAATCAATCTGTCTTGCAAAATATTTGACAACTAATCAAGCTACCCCTGTACTGTACACATACAAAAGCGGTTTTCTCTCATTCCAGGTTAGCCCCATATATATACAGGCGGCCCGCGGTTAACGGCGCAATCACTCAACGGCGAATCGGTTTTACGGCGGTCGTCAAAAATATTCATAAAAAAAATAAGGGCATTTTAAAGGTATATTTACGGCACAAATTTCAGTTAAACAGCGCCGCTAGCGCCGTTTTGTCTAACGAGTTCATACATAGTAGAAAATGCCGTTCAGACCATAAAGGTTATGCAAATTATATTAACAAATTTTATGGAGAGTTATTACGTAGGTATTAGGGTTAAAATATATGCCTCGACGCTGTTCTATGCCGAAAATATCGAGTTACATAAGTGCAAATTTAGCTATGGATGTGTCGATTCATAATTGTTCATGCTTTTGTTTTAAAATGTGTGTGAAAATGTATTATGTGAAAGGCATTTTTATTTTTGTACAGAAATATGATACAAAGGCAGCTTTTGAAACTGCCCTTCACGATACCGAATACGATGTTTTTTCATGTTCTTTCTTGTAAGCCGCCGCCTGCCGCTCTTCCGAAAATATCGATTTAAAAAAAGTGCAAATTAGCGATCGATGTCGATTTTATAAATGTTTATGCTTATATGTTTTAAAATGTGTATGAAAATGTATTACGAATAGGGTATTTTAATTATTCTGTGCAGAAATATGATAAAAAGGCAGCTTTTGAAACTCCCCTTCAAGTTATCGACTCGATGTGTTTTTCAAGTTCGTTCTTGTATGCCGCGGCGGCATACAAGAACGAACTTGAAAAACACTTCGTAGTTCGATAACTTGAAGGGAGTTTCATAAGCTGCCTTTTTATATCCATTTCTGCACAGAAATAAAAATACCCTATTCGTAATACATTTTCATACAAATTTTTACATTTTAAAAACAGTCATAAACATTTATAAAATCGACACATCGATCGCTAATTGCACTTTTTTTTGCCGCCGTCTGCCGCTCTTCCAAAAATATCGAGTTGTTGTTGTTGGAAAAAAAAAAAAGTGTAAATTTAGCCATCGATGTGTCGATTTTTCAAATGTTTATACTTTTATGTTTAAAATGTGTATGAAAATATATTGCGTAAAGGTATTTTCATTTTTGTACAGAAATAAGATACAAATTAAGGCAGCCTTTGTAACTACGCTCCACGTTGTCAGGGGATGGTTTTTCATGTTCGTTCTTGTCCGCCAGTTCCGAAAAATGCATTGTGTATTTTATTAATTATGCATCTTTTCCTCTTTTCCATAAATCCTTTAAAAAGTTATACGTTATTTTTTCTCACTGTATCCAAGAATATTGTAGTGATTCTCCATATATGTATTTTAAAATACTACGGCAAACTTAAGCCCGTATTCCGCGGAGCGGCCAATGTTGTGGTTTGAAATCAGCTGATGAATACGAGTCTGTTTCACCATAACGCAATTCTGAGCGAATGCTCTTGCTTCTAGTTAGCATAAACGAATATCTAGATACTTGACTTATATGAGACAGTTATTTTTACTTATACAGCGTGTTTTTAGGTGGAAATATTTATTGAAACATGTCGTTGTGAATGTGAACTACTATTTTTTCGTTAACAGATACGTTGGCGGCATGTTTATTGCGTAAAAAATTACGTGATTCCGTTCGCAATACGTAATCCTTTATATCATCGTAATACGAACTTTACGTTATTTATCTTATATCGGCGTGAAACCAACAGTAAAATGTGTTCTTTCAAGCACAGTAGTTTTGATTAAAATGATTGTATCCCAATTTTATCTATGGTTGTGTGTGATGGCAGACGTTTACTGCAGTTTTATCCTTGTTGCCGATGTACGATAATAGTCATTAGCAGCTTGAACAGTTTCTCAGCTTCAGTCAATAATTAGGTTTAAATTTAACGGTATATTTCCGATTGATCTTTAATCTATATTGATCTCTGATCTATAGCGAACAAAGTTATTACATTAAGATATCTCAGTTCTATTCTATACATAACGCCATTTATAACAAATACGGTAATGTTGCACTGTAGTACGATGATCGAAATACAAGCCAAACAGATGTTATCCAGTTCGGTTGTACTTAGAAAAAAAAAAAAAAAGTAGTTTTCTCGTTCGGTTGTCATGGTTGTACACGTTCACGCAACGAGTATAACGTTAAAACCATACTTTCATCATTCTCTTTTGCTGTTATTGAACTTATGTAACTAGAAGATGGATAAAGTTAGGCCATTGTAATTTGATCTCTCATAAAATCGGACTATCGTAAGACTAATGATCGTAACCTGAACACTACAGCTACCTGTACACTGTATAAACTTTATATCTTTACTACTCTAGACACCCACATGTACTGTTCAGTAAATTCTATAGTACTATAACTGCATAAATATATTTTCTTATTGCGCCGTTGTTGGGATTACGGCCCCTTTGGCTGGTCTAGAATTCCGAAAGAAGGTGTGCGGCTGCCGTAGGCTTTAAAATCGCTGCCAGCGTCGGAAAATAGCTTGGCGTCGGTGGCCAGGAACGAACCCCTGCCGCTAACCGAGGGCCGCCGTATATATATATATATATATATATATAATAATATATATATATATATATATATATATATGATATATAATATATATATATCTATATATATATATATATATATAATAGATAATATATATATATATATATATATATATATATATATATATATATACACACACACACATATATATCATATAGGCAGTCCCCGACTTACGACGGTTCCGAGGTTACGACGCTTTTTCTTAAATATTCAATGGAAAATCCGTCCTGGGTTACGACGCTTGTTCCGAGGTTATGACGCTGACGCTTCCGACGCTCCGAGTTAACAACGCTTTTAAAAAACGCATGCTATGATAAAAATCCTTTATAGTTTAGCACAGTATATAATAAAAATATGTTTTTGGTTACATTACAACAAAAATTTTGAGGTTATGATGATTTTCGACACTTTTTTTTTTTTGTCGTATTTTTTAATTTTTTTTAGTGACGCCGCATATGCGAACTAGTTTGCGGGCGAATGAATGAATACACTAGCTTGGGATGCGCAGTTTAAAAGTCCAAAAGCGCAAATAATGAAAAAATCATTGCTTGTTTCCAGTGCATAATTAAAAAAAACTAAGTTTCTGGTTAGATTACAACGCAAATTCCAAGGTTACGACGTTTTGTTATGCTTTCTAACGATACCTCATACGCAGAACTAGTTTTTGAGCGGAGGCAAATAAATTAATTAATGCTATTAAACTGTATGGTAAATTGACCGAACAACGACCTCGGACGGTCGAGGACGCTAAGCGTAACAATACCAAAGGACGCCACTTCAATCGTTCAGTCGGTTGTGTGCTAAGACGGTGCTGATTTTCCTTGCCGTTTTCGCAAATTTACAATGGCTCCTAAACGCCAAAGTACTTCCTCCGATGATAGTTCATCCAAGAAGAGGAAGGTCATCACGATGGAGGTAAAATATGACGTGGTGAATTGTTCGGAGAAGGGAGAAACTAACACCGAAATAGGCCGTTCTTTAGGCTTGAGCAGGACCACGGTGGTAACCATTGTGAAAGACAAGGAACGTATTCTGAAGCACGTTAAGGATGCTGCACCGATGAAGTCAACGGTGATAAATGAGAAGCAACGTAGCCAGAGCATTGTTGAAATGGAGAAGCTCCTGATGATCTGGCTGGAGGACCAGAACCAGCAACGTGTTCCGGTGAGCTTAAGTGTGATCCAGGAGAAGGCTAGAGTGCTGCATGAGGCAGTAGTGAAAAATTTGGCGAAGGTCAGCTGGGTGGTGAATTTACCGCGAGTAGAGGTTGGTTTAACCGTTTTAAGGCTCGTGCAAATTTGCATAATGTGAAGCTTGCAAGATGAAGCTGCTAGTGCTGATAGCGAAGCAGCAGGTAGTTTTCCAAGTGGTTTGGCTGAGATAATAAGGATGGAGGTTTCACGGCTGACCAAGTCTTTAATGTGGATGAGACTGGATTATTTTGGAAAAAGAATGCCAAATCGAACGTACCTTTCCAAGGAGGAGAAGTCAGCACCATGGCCATAAAGCTGGTGAAAGGAGCGGACTGACTTTGCTGTTTGGGGCCAATGCAAGTGGCGATTTGAAACTGAAGCCCTTGCTGGTGTATTTGGCCGAGAATCCAGGGCATTCAAGGACATTTTCAAGAGTCAACTCCCTGTGATTTGGAAATCAAATAAGAAGGCTTGGGTTACCTTAATGGTCTTCGAAGATTGGTTCAATGACCATTTCGTGCCAGCAGTGGAACGGTATTTGACTTCGAAGGGTCTGCCTTTAATAAGGCCCTCTTAGTCCTGGACAATGCCCCTGGTCACACCCTCCAAATTTGAGCGACATGCACCCCTAATGTGAAGGTGGTGTACCTCCCACCCAATACCACATCGCTGATACAGCCAATGGACCAGGGAGTAATAGCTAATTTCAAGGCTTACTACCTTAGAAGGACCATACATTTTGCTTTGAGGGCCATAAAAGCTAACAAGGAGTTGACACTGAACCAATTCTGGAAGGGCTACAACATTGCTGATGCAGTGAAAAATATTGCAAGTGCTTGGGACGAGGTGAAGACGACCACTTTAAAATGGGGCCTGGAACGAAAACTGTGTCCACAGTTTGTGGCACAGTTTTGAAGGCTTTGACCAGGCAGAAGACGTCGAGACTGTGACGAGGAAGATCGTAGGGCTAAGCAAGAGGCTGAAACTAGATCTTGAACCTGATGATGTAACAGAGCTGCTGGCATCCCATGGAGAGGAATTGTCTGCAGAGGACTTACTTGAACTTGAACAGCAAATGATTGAGGAAGAGGAGGCGGCACCAGAGCCAAAAACCCAGGTCATTAACTGTGAAAGGCTTGTCAGAGGGTTTTTATCATCTGGAGAGAGCCTGGCTTCTTTTGAGGCAGAAGACCCTAACGTTGCCAGGTTTGACAAAATAAAACGTGTTTGGAATGGTTAAGGACTTTAGTAACTTTCGACAAAAGGAGAACCTGAAGGAGAAGCAGACGAAGAGAAGTGTGCAGTCCAGGCTTGACACTTTCTTTCACAAGTCTCCAGTACCACCACCTCCCACTCCTAGTCCTGGTAAGGAATTCTGAACTGTTTTACTAATTTATGTGTTTACATAGTGTACATATTAAAATGTGTTAATTTTTTAATGTAACAACTAAATGTAAGAGTAAATTGTAAACTTCATTAATTTTCATCATTTGTAATTTTATTGCAGAAGTGGTGACAGTTCCAGATCCCCCTGTACTAACTGTACTACTGTGACAGTTCCAGATCTCCCTGTACTACCTGTGACAGTTCCAGATCTCCCTGTACTACCTGTGACAGTTCCAGATCCCCCTGTACCTGGACCCTCTGTAGCAGCCGTCCACCTGTACGTGTACAATCATGTAAGCAATTTCATTTTTCTCATTTTCATGTTGGAAATTGTTTACACCCTACATACATATGTACACTAACTTTCATAGTGGTACAATGTGTTTGATGTTGCATAACCTTATTATTTTTTTTTTCATTTCAGACCCCTTTGATAGTGACAGCGACCCAGATGACCCTGAGCCTTTCCATGGTTTTGATGCCTCGCCCTATTCATCAGGTAAGGAATCCTTAACAAATATGTATAAAATGTTTTATAAATGCTAATAGAAATTTTATTAAAAGTGTACATATGCTACAGTACATCCACCCTTATATATTTATGTACCCTATCATTCTTTCCAGATCTAGATGTTCCCTAATCAGTTGATACGAGTAGTATTCACCTCTCCAGAGCCCAAATCAGTTGATACGAGTAGTATCACCTCTCCCATTCCTTCAGGTAAAAGAATTCTTCCTTTTTTATATTGTACATACGTAATTTACACACTACATATGTCAAACAGTAATAAAACATGTGCAGTAGTTACAGTAGTAACTCTATCATTTTATATATTTTTATCATTCCAGACTCCAAGAACCCTGCCCATCCCACCCCTCATAGCCAGCCACCACTCATCTACCATATGCCCATCCCAGTAAGCAAGCCAACCACTAGAATTAATGGTAAGGACATTTTTTTTTATTAATGTTTTATTATTACATATGTAATGACCATGTTATGTATGTAACATACATACTATAATCATATGTATTACATTATCATTCCAGACTGGCATGCACCTGTTACTTACATAAACCAGACCTCTACATAGCCTACATGTCTTCATTTTGCTGAAGGTAAGGAATTCTCAGTTGTGTTTGTTTGCATACGTACAATAAATTTTGTACACCTAAGTGGTTACATACTGTCCTTTAATATTAATTCTTCATTCCAGACTGCCCATCATCCTAGCCTGTTATCTGTGATAAAGCACACTGAAGTTAGGTTTGGATACATCCTTATCATGAATGCTCTACACCTCCACCTCCATCTCCCACAACCTAGGTAACAGCTTTGAGACTCACTAAAAGTTGGTAAGTTATGTAAGGAATTTCTAATTAAGTTTTATACTACATGTTATATGTGATATTAAACCACTGTATGGTGCATATTACTGTATGTACTTACTCTGCATAGAGGACTTACTGACAAAATTATTTTTGTACATTCCAGAGTCCCCCTGAATGATGTAGGCTATGGGCCCACATAAGACTTTGTACCAATCCAGGGTTACATTGAACGACAACTTTAAACTAAAAGTAAGGAATTAATTAACATACATTAACTCTTTTAGTACTCTTGATATATCTACAGTACATATTGCATTCACGACTTTCTGTAGTGTATATTTTGTACACTAATTTTGTTACTTTTTCCTTCCAGAACCAACATTTTTCACACAACTCCAGGTTGTTACTAACAAATTACAAGTGTCATCAAGGGATAAACTACAAGTAGAAGCACCATTTTTAGATGGAAAAAAAACCCTTCAGGAAGTATACGTATCAAATGTAACATGTAGTCGTAACAAAGTATGAACAGTAAGGTTTTTACATACAGTAGTACTACATACGTACATAACTTTTTTTTTACAGGAATTTCCAACCAAGTTTGATTATGTACATACATGTTATAACCACTGTACGTATGGTTACTGTATGTAACTTACTAAACATACTACATGACTTAACTTTGATACTTTTTGGTACATTCCAGAAAACCAGGACCCCCTCCATGATGCAGGCTATGGGGCCACATAAAACTTTGTCCAGGGTTACTACTACATAACATAGCACGACAACAGTAAACTACTACAGTACTAAAGGTAAGGAATTATACATAGTAGTAATTAACATACATTAAGTAAGTTTTATACTAAAACAAAGTGACCAAGATCTCTCACATGGGATAAGTGATCAAGGTCCCTCATGGAATTACATACGTACTGTACACTCCCTGCTGAACAGGGGGTGTAGACCAATCATTTACAACATGCATACCAGTTGATATTAAACCACTGTATGGTGCATATTACTGTATGTAACTTACTATGCATAGAGTATTTACTGACAAAATTATTTTTTGTACATTCCAGAACCCCCTGAATGATGTAGGCTATGGGACCACATAAGACTTTGTGCATCCAGGGTTACGTTGAATGACAAATTTAAACTAAAAGTAAGGAATTAATTAACATACATTAACTAAGTTTTATAGTACATGTTATATATGTGATATTAAACCACTGTATGGTGCATATTACTGTATGTAACTTACTATGCATAGAGTACTTACTGAGATAATTATTTTTGTACATTCCAGAAAAAAAAAAAACCCCCTGAATGATGTAGGCTATGGGGCCACACAAGACTTTGTGCATCCAGGGTTACATTGAATGACAAATTTAAACTAAAAGTAAGGAATTAATTCACTACATTAACTTTTTACTCTGATATAACTCAAAGTAAGGAATTATAAACTAAAGTAAGGAATTAATTAACATACATTAACTCTTTTACTCTTGATATCTATAATTTACTATTGCATTCAGGACTTTTGTTTAGTATTTTGTACTAATTGTGTTATAACTTTTACCTTCCAGAGCTACCAGACTGGGATTTTAGTGTACTCCAGGATGTACTACCAAAGGATTAGTACAGTGTAATAGTGTATAGTGTATAATCTAACCTAAGGATTAAGTGTATTAGTGTATAATAAAGTCAAATAAGGACTTGGTAATACTTCAAGATTGTGCTTTATAGTGTCACAAGAGTATAATAAAGAATATATACCTTCAAGAACCATCCTTTGGCATTGAAATAACCACACTACACATCATGCAATACTTGCATGTCACACAGGTAAGGTCTCTTTAAGTTTTTATTAGTTTAAGGCATATTTCCAAGTGTCGTTCCGGCTTACGACGATTTTCGGCTTACGACGCGCCTCAAGAACGGAACCCCGTCGTAACCCGGGGACTGCCTGTAATATGTATATGTATGTATGTAGTGTATGTATGTATGTATGTATGTATGTATGTATGTATGTATGTATGTATGTATGTATCTATATATATATATCTATATATATATATAGATATCCTATATATATATATATCCTATATATATATATAATATATATAGTAATATATTTATATATATATATATATATATATATACAGTCGGCGCAAAAAAAAGCGAACGACTCCCTATATATTACTGTAATAAGCGTTCGGACTTTTTCTTGCGATTTCCGCCCGAGAAGATATATTTTCCCCAATTTATCGTTCGTTCTGGCAGCCTCTATTGTCTCGCTGTTCGGTACCATGAAGTTACTAATGCACTTCAGTGATACTCAAGCTGTCCCGAAGGTCGGATGTATTGTATGCGCTCCTGCCCCATTCACGCTTTCTCACCGCTACATTTGGCGCTCTTGCGCGCTAGCTAATGAATTATGGCTAAAACTTCCTTATCCTTGGTTAAGAAAGCAGAAATTTGTGACCCTATGGAAAACTGGCAAGTCAATGTCAGCTATTGCAAGAGAGCTGGGAATCTCTAAAAAAGCACCGTCTCATTGTGGTGCAACCGCTCCAAGACAGGAGACCTTGATTATCACTGAAGCGGAAGAAAGGCTCAGGGGGACCACGAAAAACTACAAAAAGAACGGATAACATTTTAAAAAGGATTGTTATGGAACATCCATCAATGCCAGCCAAAATTTTTGAAGGTCTGCAAAACCCTGATCTGCTTAGGCAACGTATCTGAACGGACTGTGCAACATCGATTGCAGAAAGACCTTGGTCTCCCATGTCGTGTTGCAGCAAAGAAGCCACTCTCACTAAGCCTATGAAAAAAAAAAGGATGGCTTTTGCAGAAAATATTTGAAGTGGACTGAAAAGGATTGGGAAAAGGGTAGTTTTTAGCGATGAATCTAACTTCCACATTATTCATAGCGCTGGCAAAAAAGTAATGGAGGCCCCAAGGATCTAACCGCTATGCATCAAAATACACAGTCAAGACTGCTGAAACATCCAAGCTTATGTGATGGTATGGGGATGTTTCAGCGGATATGGGGGTAGTGGGGGATTTATATTTTCTCCCAGAGAGCACGACAATGAATGGAGAGATTATGAAAATGTCTTAGAAAATGAATTAGTCCCTTACAAGGAACTTTTGGGCATGCGTGTATTTATGCAAGATGGAGCACCTTGCCACCGATTTCACAAGGTCACAAACCTTCTTAAGGAATTTAATATTCAGAAATTGGACTGGCCAGGCACTTCACCAGATTTAAACCCAATTGAAAATTGCTGGGCATACATGAAAACGGAAACTGAAGGCACTAGCAGATGAGAAAAAACGTCCCTCCCGAAATTGAAGGATGCCATCCGTAAATTTTGGTTTGAAGACATGGATGCACAATATTTCAAAGATTTAGCACATTCAATGCCAAGAGGTAAAAAGCTGTACTCAAAAATAATGGAGAAATGTCTAAGTATTGAAAAAAATATAAGTGAACTAAAATTTTCCCTTTTATTTTCCTTTTTTTATATCATTGCTATGATCTGTTTACAAATGTAGTTGGGGCGTTCGTTTTTTTTTTTGCGCCGACTGTATATATATATATGTATATTAAGAATATATATATATATATATATATATATCATATATATATATATATATATATATATATATATATATATATAATATTATACACACAGTGGACCCCCCGTATTCGCGTTCTCCAGATTCGCGGACTCACACATTCGCGGATTTCTCTGGGAACGTTTCCCTGCATTATTCGCGGAAAATTCGCGCATTCGTGATATTTTTCTATGATAAATTCCACAAATTCCTGGGTTTTTTTATGAATTTCATCATAAAATGCACTTTTTGTGATAAAAACTATTAAAAAAACCAAGTATGAAAATTTTTAGTGGGTTTTTCTTGAGTTTTAACTAACAAAATTGGCAGTTTTTAGCATTTTTCATAGGGGTTCCAACATTCACGGATTCTAACTATTCACGGGGGGGGTCTGGTACGCATCCCCAGCGAATACGGGGGGGGACCACTGTATATATATATATATATTATATATATATATATATATATATATATATATATATAATATATATATATATATATATATATATATACATACATATATATAGCCACTTTCGTGTCCGAGCTGGCAGCCTCCCAATGACGCACCACCGAATGGATGCCAGTCCATTTACGTAATTTCTCGAACCAGCCATGAGAAGCCTTGAACTCTGGGGTTGTCGTTGAAGTCCCTTCCCCTCCGTCGTCTTCCGCCTACGCAATCAAATCGCCGAAAATAGCGCTGGCCTTGTGGGCGATTGCTGTCTCCATTACCGTATCGCCAGCGATTTCTTTGTCTTGTATCCAGACGAGGAGCAGCCGTTCCATCTCGTCGTGCACGTGGCTCCTCTTGCTGGACAAAATAGTGATGCCCTTCGACGGTGTAGCTGCTTTGATGGCATCCGTCTGTTTAAGGATGGTGCCTATTGTCGACGGATTTCGGCCGTATTCCTTTGCGATCACACTAAATCGCATACCAGCTTCGTACTTCTTGATGATCTCCATCTTTGTCTCCAAAGAGAGCATGCGCTTCTTTCCGTGAATTTCAACTTTCTTGGGACCCAAGACTACGTTATCTTGGACGAAATTTACGTACAAGTTACACAATAAAGTTTTTGCACAACACGATAATAGTACTGCAACGAAATCACCAACGAATTTACGTAACTAAACGAAATCGTTGGACCGAATGAATGCCGTGTGCGTACGATAAAGATGTTGGTACGAAGAGGCCGAGATAGGTACGCCACCACGTACATGTATAAGATGCATGATGGGAGGGATGCTGTCCAATAGGAGAGAAGGATTTCATGGTGGTGACTAGCATCAGGAACCAATGGGAGAGGAGGAGGATGGTGGCGAGTCTACTAGTACTAAGATGGCGGTGCGAGTTTCAAAATTGTTATCCGGGCAAATCTCGGACTTTCAGAAACCTTTCGTATCTTGAAAACTTTTCGTATGTAGAGCCGTTAAATTTTTCGCATTGGCTTTCGTATCTCGAGTTTTTCGCAAGTTGAGCCTTTCGTATCTCAAGGTACCACTGTATATATATATATATATATATGAAAATATATTAATTCCGAGGTAGAGTGAATTAGATATTAGAAGACATTGTAGCTCGATGTATGTATATGAATCACGGTAATGTGGTATGACAAAAAATATAAAATATATATATATATATATATATATATATATATATAGATATATTATATTATACTATATATATATACTATAATCTGTATGCATACAGCCAGGAGAAGGGTGAAATGAAATTACTTGAGCTGAGCACTTTCATGTATTTCTACACCTCATCAGGGTTCAGGTACAAGTGACAAGAAAACAAGTATGTACAGTCAAAAGAAGACTTCATGGCAAGACAAATGATGCTAAAATGACAAACATCGCTAACAACTACCAAAAAGTCCTAATGCTTAATAGCCTATTGCTTTAAAATACCCTTTGTTAAAATTTCATCAACTTTGTATAAACCTAGGCTGATATTTAATTATCACAGTCTTGTTTAATTATAGAGGATTTTATTAAATTTCTTTTCCCTAAATCTTTGCAAAACATAATTTCCTTGATTACTATTATTCATGTGTACAAATAATGCATTTGACATATTACCAGTGCTTACATTATATGTATTTGCATTATTTTAATCAAACTGCCAGTGTCTTTCCACTTTGTCCTACATATGTTTTATTACAATGTTTACACAGAATCTTATGAATACATCCTGTTCCATTTCCAAGTGAATTCCTAATCAGCAAGTTTCTAATAGTTCCTAGCGCTTTGAACACCAACATTAATACCTAGTGCTTGACTTGTCTCAGGATGTTATTAAAGCAAATATAAAAAGGAAGCACTAAAAGGTTTTTTATTTCAAACTGCTATTCAGTTTTTGTGAATCCGTACAATTTTTGGGCTTTACAAAAGTTGTTTTCAATGAAATTGTTTGGGTACCTCAAATTGCCAGCAATTTCATGTATCTTAAAATTTCTTGATAAAAATATTCTGGGCTGCTGACTTGCAGTGCCCTTAAAAACAGGATGAAAAACAGCAGTCTTAGTTCTAAATGAATGGTTTGAATAAAAGTGTACATAAGAACAGATATTTGTGGGTTTCCTATAAACAGAAAATTTGAACTTTCTATCAAATCTATACCAACACATCTAAAAATGGCAATTTTCCTTCTTCTTCCCTCTGAAGGGTGAACTTTATGGAATGCACGAGTGCCTTCCATAAAGTTCACCCTTCTTATGTACACCTTTATTCAAACCATCCATTTAGAACTAAGACTGCTGTTTTTTCTGCGAATGAAGTTATAAATCCGCGAATAATGAGGTTATTTGTTCCAGAGATAAATCTGTGAATACAGGGGGTTCACTGTAGAGGACAGGACTGATTGGTTTGTTTTCCTTTTGAATTTTGTTTTCTTAATGAGGAAATTCTAGGCGCAGACATCGAGGGCATGTCTCCAACGCCCTGATGACTTGGGGACCACAAAGACAATTGTAGAAATCCTCTGTGCTGACATCCTCCACCACCTCTGCAGATCTTTCTGAGAAGGGAGATCTCTTCTGAAAGGCCTGAATATCTCCCTGAGCCCACTGAGTAAGCTGTCAATGCAATGGGTATGGACACTCTCAGAATCTTCAAAATCCACTGTTCTTTGCCTCTGACTTCCCATTTCTCCCAAAAATGGATGAGTCTGGCTCCCACTGGTACACAGAAGACTGGATTGTCACCTTAAAGTGGAAGTTTTGGTGGAGGTCACCTTAATTGGTATGACCAAGCACAAATTTGAGGATCCTTGCCCTACTGCCACAAAAGGACTGCTTTTGGAGAGGGGAGACTATCTTGATACCAAACAAGGCTGACTCCTTGGGATGTTTGGCTAACTGAGCCAGATCTCAGGTTGACTTTTTCTTGAGGTCTGAGGCTATCTCCTACACTGTGGCCTGAGGAAAGAGATGATGGCGATCCAACAGTAAGAAAAGGAGAGCCGATTTCTGGGTGGCAGTAAGCCCTTTGGTGGTGAACAAACACCAAAGTTCCCTCTTCTTCAGTACCCCCAGAGAAAACAAGGCAGCCAATTCTGGGGAGCCATCCTTCAGATTCTCATTGGTTACCCCTGCATCAAAACTTGGAACTCTTTTTCGTATTTCATGTCCGAAAAAAAATGTAAAATTTTTTTTTGGTTTTGTGATCTTCGTGTTTTTGGTAAAGCTGTATTTTTTTATATTATGATTTCAAACTCATTTTGATCAGCGCATCAAATAGTAGAGATATTTATCTATTTGCAAAAACAAATTTAATGAAAAAAATATTGAACACTAAGCTAGCAGCAGGTCCTCAAATATAATGGGATACATTTTTGGCTTTATCTGGAAAAAAAAATGCATGGGAGAAAATTAACTAACTGGGAACTGACTGACTTGAGCGAACATGACAATATTCCTCTGAGACCACAACTACCATCTCCCCCTTAGGGCAATAGGAGGGTAGTTGGGGAGGCGGAGGGTGGGTGAGATGAAATCCTGCATCCTGGTACCTCTGTGGGGAGGCCTTGTAAACTGTCCTCTTGCTGTAAGGGGGAGTTGAAATGTGCTGTGGAGGCAAACCCACTTTTACGTCCAAAGAACTGGAGGAGCAAAATGTCAACACTGGTTACGGGTTCGATAAGACGTGTGATTCAGAAAAAGTTAGGGTACAACAGTTGTTGCTAGGAAGATGATGCTGCTAACCCATCTACAAAACCAGAAACAACTTGCATTTGCAGGTAGTAAATATGCAAATTGGACTAAGGAGAGTATTTAATTCACAGTAACAGTAACAGTTAGTCGATATCCCCCCGGGTATTTGTAGCACGATGCCAGAAATGCATTTTTTTTCCAGATAAAGCCAAAAATTATTTCCCATTAACTTTAATTCTTTTTGGCAAATAGATAAATATCCCTACTATTTGATACGCTAATCAAAATGAGTTTGAAATCATAATCTCAAAAGATACAGCTACGCTAAAAACAAAATGGCAAAACCAAAATAATGTAAAAAATTTTCAGACATGTAATATAAAAATGAGTTCCAAGTTTTGATAGGGAATAAACAATGAGAATCTAGTTTATAAAAAAATTACTGAGGAGACAAAACAAATTGTTTCACGTCTCAGAGGGGTTACTTAATAATTTTCCAGTATACACATCGGGTCACTTGGACCCGCTTTTTCTGAATTTCTGTGGTACTTATTTTATGTTATTTTTGGTTGATATTTGATACAGTTGTCAAATAACATGTATAGAATATAGTAAAAATAACACTTTGAAATTTTATGGTACACAAAAGTAAAAAATAAATTTTTAAATTTTTTTGGAAAATAATTTTTCATGGTAAACCTGATTAAAAAAATTTTTTTTAGTGTAAACCAAGATATGTGTTCATATTATATGCCAAATACTAAATATCCCAGCTTCCTTTTGTTTAGGCAGACATCTCAACTCTGAAAATTGGAAAAAACAGGCCTGGGGTGACATCTGCCCAGAGATCTTCTGAAATCTAGTTGCTTCTGTTCCTAACCGGCTGAAGGAGGTTATTCTCCACAAAGGTGGACCTAAAAAGTATAAGGGGATTACCTGGCAAGTACCCTGATGCAATATCATTTTGTTTTTCCCCTTTTTAGATTTATTGTGATTTTTTTCATGGCGTCATATGTCGAGGGCTCAAGGCGGCAAAGCTTTTTAGCAGCGACTACTGTATGTCAGAAGGTTCCTGGTCGAGAACTTCATCATCCAATAAAATCAAGCAGACAAGTTTGAATGGTCCTTTCATACTGTGATAATGCAGGCGTCCTCTGTATAAGGCCCATAGTGTCACCGAGTTGGCACTGTATGGGCACCAGTGAAGCATCATGCACCATGGGTGCGGGAGAAACCGAAGTAGACAACTGAAGAGGTGGCACTGAGCAAACGGGAGATGGCACCGGGCACTCTACGAACAACTGGTGCTCTGAAGAAGAAGAATAGCAAACTGAGAGGTGGACAGGAGCTTTGGCGCCAAATACTGGCGCTCTTCAATTGGGCACTCACAAGAAAAGCATTATGGACTGTCCCAATAGCTAAATGAGGGCTGGGGGCTGTGCTCAGGTTCCTTGAACTGCTTGAAGGGGAACAGAGAAGAGTGATTTGTCATTGCTACACACTTCTTCAATGACCAGGACTATCAGGAAAGTGCCACCAGCAAGCTCTTGTCCAAACTGGAATCCAAAGTACTAGAAGCTAATTGATGTACATCCTTTTGGACGCCTTTCCAATGGCTGTCAACCGAGGACTGGGAACAGACAACAGGCTCGATTGAGGGGGTGACTAACTGCAGGCAAACCCCACTGACCTCCCTTGGGCATTCAGTATGCCTCCTCCCAGATTTAGGGGAGTCTGACAATGACCTTCGTCTAGGAGCACCAGTGGGACGAGCAGCCATCTCCACTGACACTGCATTTGCACCTTTTTCACTCACTCTGCCAAGAGGACCTTAATGGATGTCCATCATTGGGACACAGTATTTATGATGAGACTGAATTTCTGGTAAAATCTGGCTTCAAGACTGGCAATGGGACTTGGGTTGGAAGCATGGAGCCAGGTAAAGGAGTCGGTGGAATAATTGGAGGGCTGGTTATGGGAGAAAAGGCAGTTAAAGGTGAAAATAAAACAAGGCAATAAAGCGACAACTAACTTGTGAGTAGACTCTAGGCTAGCTAAATTCATAGCTTCAGCTTTAGATACTGCTTTTCTTTTCCTCTTTCTCTCATGCTTGTCTAAATGAGCCTTTAACACCTTCAATTCTCCTTGATCCCAGTCCCTGCATTCATTACAACTCAAATAAATTGTACAAACCTGTCCCTTACAATTAATATAGATGGTATGTAAATCATCAGAGGCTTTTGTCAGTCCAGTCTTGCAGCCCTTCCTACAAAAACAAATACTAGATGCACTAGACTTGAGTCAGACATGGTCCGTGACTAATGTCTTAATCAATGAAAACAGGTCCAAAGAAGTAAACTATTTACAAATAGCACAAAGGCTACCACAGAAAAGAATACTCCACCAATATCCAACATGAGAGAAAACACTACAACCATGCAACTACTCATACAACTGAAGTTCAGTCATTAACCAGCAGAAACGAACTGAGCTCTTCATCTATGTTGTACCTATTCTTCCCTGATAGTGGGCGGGGCTAGTCCCCTACACTAAAACAACAGAAGGATTACTGCGAATTTCAAAATTTAAGCTGCCATACAAACTGAAACATTAGTTATGTAATTACTTGATAAGTTATTTATATAAAAATGATATTGTTATGTTACAATAAAGTTTCATACATACTTACCTGGCAGATATATACATAGCTAAGACTCCGTCGTCCCCGACAGAAATTCAAATTTCGCGCCACTCGCTACAGGTAGGTCAGGTGATCTACCGGCCTGCCCTGGGTGGCAGGACTAGGAACCATCCCCGTTTTCTATCATATTTTATCTCTTCCACCTGTCTCCTGCGGGGAGGCTGGGTGGGCCTTTAATTGTATATCTGCCAGGTAAGTATGTATGAAACTTTATTGTACATAACACTTATCATTTTCATACAATCAACTTACCTGTCAGATAATATACATAGCTGATTGGCACCCTTCGGTGGAGGGTAAGAGACAGCTACTATATGAATAGACAGGGTAAACAACATCTGTTGTAGTATAAATAAAAACCTTGGTTCCTACCTGATAGGTGGTAGACTTGGTGGGTGTTTGCCCAGTAGTCTGCATCACCTCAAGAAACTTTAGCGAGATATGTGATCTATGGCCAAGAGTTCTTGTGGGTCTGCCGATGGGGTCTTACCCACTTACTCAGCAGAGCCTAAAAGGACTTTGTCAATGGGTGCTGATCCACTTATATGACAATACACCTTATGAAGGAGCACACAACCAATCCCGACCACCTGATCCTAACCATGTGTTAGAACTAAGGATTGTTACGAGTTATCCCCGAACTCGTCACAACAACCGTAACTCAAAAACCACTACGCACGCATACATAATTTTTCAAAAAAAAATTATACTCAACTAATTGGATATGACGAGAATTCTCTTATGAACAACATAGACGGCCGCCCGTGCGAGCCTGAATCCTCCATTGTTCGAAGAGATTCTCGACCATATCCAAACAGAAGAACATATATACATTTAAGGATTGGTGTCGACTCCCTGTACCCAGAATCGTATCTGCCGATACGATAGGACCTAGAGAAAAGCACTTCTCCATACGTCACACGCACGTCTTTCAAGTAATGAGATGCAAATACCGAGTTGCATCTCCAATATGTCGTATCTAATATGTTTTTAAGCGACATATTCTTATAAAACGAGAGAGACGTCGCAACCGCTCGTACTTCATGAGCTTTTACCCTCAGAAGTTGTAATTGTTCGTCCGGACAGACCTTGTGAGCGTCCGTAATGACGTTTCTTACAAAGAACGCTAGAGCGTTCTTTGACATCAGTCTTGTGGGGTCTTTTACCGCGCACCAAAGACCTTGTCTAGAGCCTCCCAACTGACGCTTCCTCTGAAAGATAGAACTTCAGAGGCTCTAACAAGGGCATAGAGACCTCTCTGCTTCTCTGCCTACTAGACTAGACATTCCTTTGATTTCGAATGACCTAGGCCAGGGATTGCGTGGGATTCTCGTTTTTCGCTAAAAAACAGAGTCTTAAACGAGCGCAATCGCCGAGTCTCCCTTGAATCCTACTTTATCCTGCAGAGCTTGTAACTCACTAATTCTTTTTAGTCCGTCGCTAACGATAAAAGAAATAGGCATTTCCTAGTTACGTCTCTAAATGAGGCCTGATGTGGAGGCTCAATCTTATCCGAAGACAGATATTTGAGGACTACGTCCAAGTTCCAGTTCGGAGGTACTGGTTCCTTAGACTTTGACGTCTCAAAAGATCTTATGAGATCGTGGAGATCTTTGTTATTTGCCAGATCTAAACCTCTGTTCCTGAATACAGCCTGAGAGCATATCCCCTGTATCCCTTTATTGTGGATACGGCTAGATGCGATTTTACTCTCAGGAATAGCAAGAAATCAGCAATTTCCGCTATAGAGGTAGAGGAGGAGGACAACTTCTTGGCTCTACACCACCTTCTAAAGACCTCCCACTTCGACTGGTATACTTTCGAAGTGGAGGTTCTGCGAGCTCTCGCGATCGCGCTTGCCACCTCGCGAGAAAAGCCTCTCGCTCTGACAAGTCTTTCGATAGTCGAAAGGCAGTCAGAGCGAGAGCGGGGGGGGGAGGTTTTTGATGGTACCGTCTTGAAGTGTGGTTGTTTGAGAAGATCCGTCCTTCCTGGTAGGGATCTTGGAAAGTCTACGATCACTCTACCACCTCCGTGAACCATTCCTGGGCCGGCCAAAAGGGGGCTATTAAAGTCATCCTCGTCTCTTTTGACGCCACAAACTTTTTCAATACTAACCCCAGGATTTTGAATGGGGAAAAGCGTACACGTCCACTCGAGACCAGTTTAGCAGGAAGCGTCTACCATAATTGCTCTTTGGGTCTTCCACGACCGAGCAAAACACTGGGAGAGCCTTTTTTTGAAATGTATGTTGCGAATAGATCCACATGAGGAGTTCCCCACAGAGACCAGAGATCGCGACATACTTCCTCGTGCAGAGTCCATTCTGTATGAAGGACCTGGTTCCTCCTGCTGAGCCTGTCCGCCCTCACATTCCTTACTCCCTGTACGAACCTTGTCAGCAGGGAGATGTTCCTGTGAGACGTCCACAGTAATAGGTCCCTCGTGAGTTCGTAAAGGAACGAGGAGTGTGTCCCTCCCTGTTTCCGAATGTAGGCAAGTGCGGTGGTGTTGTCCACGTTTACTTGTACTACCTTGTCTCTCACCAGAGGTTCTAGGCTCTTCAAAGCCAGGTGTACGGCGAAGAGCTCTTTGCAATTTATGTGCCAGGACACCTGCGCTGGTTCCCAGGTGCTGACACTTCCTCCGAGCCTAATGTCGCTCCCCAACCCGTCTCCGACGCGTCGGAGAACAACACTAGGTCTGGGTTCTGTGATCTTAGAGAGATCCCTTTGTTCTCTTCCAGAGGCAGCAACCACCACTGTAGGTGTGCCTTTACTTCCACTGGAATGGGAAAAACGTCCGACAGTTGTCCGTTTTTCCAGCTCCAAGACTTCTTGAGGAAGAATTGAAGTGGACGGATATGAAGTCTTCCGAGAGGGAAGAATTGTTCCAGCGAGGAAAGACGTCCCCCAGAAGGCTCAACCATTCCCATCGCTGACGTTTGCTGTTTCTCTAAGAGAGAGAGATTATCCTCAAACCTTTTGCGGTTCTCTCTTGCGAAGGAAAAACTCGCAAAACCCCCGAGAATCCATCCGAATCCCCAGATAGACTAGGTCTTGTCTGGGGGTCATCTGAGACGTCTCGAGGTTCACAAGCAACAATCCAACGCCTTGGCAAATCCAAATCCAGAGTTAACTTTAGGTCCTCCAAACACTGTCTCTCCGATCTGGCCCTGATGAGCCAGTCGTCTAGGTACATCGAGACATTCACTCCTTTGAGATGAAGAAATCTCGCCACATTCCTCATCAGGCTTGTGAAGACCTGAGGAGCTGTGGACAGGCCGAAACACAAGGCTCTGAACTGAAAGATCCTTCCCCCCGTCATGAAACGGAGGTACTTCTTCGATGAAGGGTGGATCGGGACGTGAAAGTAGGCGTCTTGGAGATCTAGAGACACCATCCAATCTCCTTGTCGTAATGACGCTAGGACTGAAGCAGAAGTCTCCATGGAGAACTTCTCCTTCTGAACAAATTTGTTCAGAGCGCTGACGTCTAGTACTGGTCTCCAGCCTCCCGAGGCTTTCGCCACTAGAAAAAGGCGATTGTAAAACCCGGGGAGTTTGATCCAGTACTAGTTCTACTGCACTCTTGTCCCACATTTGTTCCACCATCGATCGAAGAGTATCCCTCGCACAGGATCCTTGTACTTGGCTGATAGTTCCCTTGGTATTGACGTTAGGGGCGGAGTATTCAGGAAAGGGATACGATATCCCTTCCTTATGATCTTTAGTGAAGACGCGTCTGCGTCTATCAGTGTCCAGGCTTCCACGAATTCCAGGAGCCTGGCACCTACTGGTGTTTGGAGGAGAAATGTTTCATTTGCCCTTTTTAAAGGGACGAACGGCGGACCTACTCTTCTCTCTGGAGCCTTCCTTCTTGCGGGAGGTCTGGAGATCGGACCACCTCGAAAGGGCTGCCTAGAAGTGCTAGGTTCTTTCTTGTCCGACACTAAAGCAGGTTTCTTCTTCCTAGCTGACTGCGTCAGAAGATCCGTGTCGCCTTCTCAGTTAAAGAGTGAGCTACGTCCTTCACTAACTTAGAAGGAAACAAATAGTCCGAAAGAGGAGCATATAGCAGAGCTGCCCTCTGCGCATGCGAGACTGCCTTTGTTAAGAAGGCGCCATACACTGTCCTTTCTTCAAAAGACCTGCTCCAAATAATGCAGAGACTTCCAAAGATCCATCCTGTACTGCTTTGTCGATGCACGACAAAATGCATAACAGGGCTTCAGGTTCGATTCCCTGCGAATCGTGAGCTTTCTTGGACATCACCCCAAGGGACCAATCTAAGAAGTTGAATACTTCCAATACAGGAAAAAGTCCCTTGAGGAGATGATCCAGTTCCGAAATACTCCAAGTAATGCGGGCAGAATTAAGACTAGGACGCCTGTAAGCGTCAACTAACGTCGAAAAGTCTGCCTCTGTAGTAGAAGGGAGAGCGATACCCATATCCTCCCCCGTCTTGTACCATATGCCTCTTTTCCCAGCTAACCTTGCTGGAGGCATGCAAAATACTGTCCGGGTTAAGTCTTTCTTCGACTTCATCCAGGCGTCTAAGGCGTGTAAAGCCCGCTTCATCGAGATGGTGGGCTTCATCTTCAGAAAAGACGAAGTCTTCTTCGCCTTCGCACTCGAAAAGAGCGAGCGCGGAGAAGGAGGAGCAGCCGGAGTCAACTCGTCTCCGTATTCCTCCAGAAGCATGGTTGTCAACACCTTATAGTTGGACAAGCCCTCTCTTCCAAGATCGTCATCCTCCGAGTTTCGTCGAACTCGTGATAATCCTGAGTTTCTGCTCTCCTTTCAGACTTTCCTCTTCTGGGGGAGACAAACTCCTGATCGGAGAGGGGCTAAGGGAATGAAAGTCTTTCCTTTTTCCCGTTCTGATCGACTTGGAAGGCGTCACAACCTGCGGCTTCTCTCGCGCTTAGTAAGGACGTCATGTATGACGCTTCCCGCTCTCCGTCGTCATGTAATGACGTCTGTGACGTTTAGATGACGCTTCGCGCTGAAACGCTTCGCTTTCTAAGGGCTTCCTACTCGGCGTCACAATCTTGGACGGAGCGTCACGTCTAAGATCCTCTTGATTTGACGCTTCACTTCTAAAAGACGTCTTCCGAGCAGGTGCGAGAGGACGAGACTTCTTAATAGAAGCGTCACGTCCTTCCGACGGGGCGCTAAAACTCCCACAAGAGATGACAGTTGTTCTTGCACCGCCATAATGATCTTCCTTGACGCTTCTCCTACGTCTAGCGCCTGACGCCCTTGCGTCATCACTCGGGGAAGAAGCATGATGGGGTACTTCCTCATAAGCGTCAGGTGACGTTGACGCCACCTTCGCCTTCTAATAGCAGACGGGGCGTCATCCGAGAAGCGCTCCGGGCTAGAATCAATGTCTTGCTTCATATGACGCTTCAGCGGTCTCGATAAGTTCGACTCCTTCCACCCTCGTTAGGTGAGGGAGAGGGAGGAATGAGAAACACTCGCGAAGGACGCTTTTCCTGTAGCGCCTTGAGCTGGCTGCCATGAAGCAAAGCTAGCTGAAGGGACGTCTGACCGTTGGGGATTCCCCACGACCTCCTTAAGGCTTTCGACTTTCCTTCTCCTCTGGGCATGTGAGCTTGGAAGAGGTCTAGGCCTGGAGCGCCGCAGGGACGATCAAACGCCCCCTCCACACACTGATAGGGGGGCTCACTTCACTAAAATTTTCACTATCACTAGCCTTACCTTTCGAGTCCGCCATCTTGGACTTCATGTCTCAATTGTCGCTTTCAGATTGGCGATTCCGATGCCGAATCCGAAAAGACACTCTGAGAATGAGATTTATAGGGAGATTCTCCAGAAGTAGGGTTAGAATTATCATTTAAAGGCTCAATAGGCCTTGAATTCACACCTTTCAGTCTTCTAACTCTATCCCTCTCTAACTTCTTCAAATAAGAAGTCAAAGTCTTCCATTCTTCTGCATTCAAACTCTCGCATTCCTTACAAGTGTTAATAGCAGAACACTGCACCCCCCTACATTTACGGCATACAGTGTGAGGATCAACCGAAGCTTTCGGTATCCTCACCTGCAGCCTACATTCACACATTCTCACCACTCACATTAGAATCAGACATCCTGAGAAAAAATCCAAAAGAGTTATTCCAAAAAACCAAAAACAGTCCACAGTAGCGAATGCCAAAACACGATCCAAATACGTCACCCCAAAGTCGAAAAACGTTGATCAAATGTTGAAAAAAAAGAATCCAAGTCAGGATGGTAATAACAACAAATGTTGATACCACCGGCGACAGAGAAAATATGATAGAAACGGGGATGGTTCCTAGTCCTGCCACCCACGGCAGGCCGGTAAGATCACCTGACCTACCTGTAAGCGAGTGGCGCGAAATTTGAATTTCTGTCGGGACGACGGAGTCTTAGCTATGTATATATCTGACAGGTAAGTTGATTGTATGAAATCACAATTTTAAATTAATTTATAAACAACAAAACCAGGCAGTAAGTTGGATTGTAAAAAATTTCAACACATACCTTGACTACGCAATAAATTTATACTACTTTCAGTGATTTGCTGTTGACCCAGAAGCTCTTGCTCTCTCTCCAATAGTGCCTCAAGTTCGTCTAACTCTTCCTGTGGATTATCAAAATACAAGGACTAGTTTACACATCATTAGTATCTGGTGCTAAAACCTAACCTGTTCCCTTCAACAAAATTACATGTTGCCCCTCTATATATACTCAAATGACAATAGTGGGTAGACAAATATGGCTGTAGTTATCAGGAATAATCACATATAAGTGCAGGAAGAAAATGTTATTTTCCACACACTGCTTCCAATAGCCCTTGTGCAAGAGATGAGCATTCATAAGGACCATGGTCACGTCATCAGCAATGAGACAGGGTCTGAAGCAATAATTGGTTCGCTAGAAATCACCAAACCAATTAGGATGATTCAAGATACGCGGCTGGAAAATTACTCTGACTGAAAAAAGGGATTAAGCTAACAAGTGCTTACATCTTGTAGGCACTTGACTTAGGCTAAGATTTCACAGAGAATGTATTTCATCAGAGGACTTTCATAAAAAAAAAAAAAGTCTTTAAAGAGACTGTGAAGCAACAAAAAAACTCCATTAGTTAAATCAAAACAGGAAGTTTTTACATCACTCCTGCTAAGCTTGTACCTGAGGAAAATAACATTTAACACAGTGAAAATACCAAAAAAAGAACCTTCAAATCCAGATTGAAGAGGGTAATTCTAGTGAAAGTTTAGGTAATATTGGTCCCTCATCTGGTTGATAATATAGTACAAGAAGTATGTGAAGTATTTTGTTTTTCTAGATATTTCCTAATCGAGAAATTAAATAACATGAAGTCACATGTAACTACCTTGGCCTCTGAACAGACGAAACTATCATATAAAAAATGTTGCAGTTTGAGACATACAATTAGGAAAAGCACAAAATACTATGAAGATCAAGCAGTGAGTTAGAGCACTTGAAAGAGATGGATTTGTTTTTTTGTGTAAATTCCTTCAATTACTAAGTGTCATCACTAATGACGAGCACAGAATTCCTGAACTTCTTTGTCATATGTAAATACTATGTAATTTTGACAATACTATGTAATCTTGACAATCTATTAAATATTTTCTGTCACCATGAGACTACACTCATAACATCCATCTTACTTCTAAATTACTGAACTGGAAAAATGTAAAACTTTAATAAAATCAACAATCAGACCACTACAATCACATAACTTCAAAGATGATGGTTTTTCTCTTGAAAGAAAAAACTACCATATTCATAATTTTGTAATGGTCACATGTACACTTTAAACTTGTCCATCTTACTCATCACTTTAGTCCTTCCTTAAATAGCTGCAAAATTTGGCAGCCCTCCACACTCAGATTTCTAAAAATAAACTAGAACTACCACAACAACATCAGTAGAGTCCACATTATCTTTAAAAGAAAAAAAATGAATAAAATTTACTGAGAATATCCAGAGACTAATGAGGAAGCCATGGCACTAGGAAAAAGAAGACACACAAACAGCAGTTCCTTCAGGAGTGCTCACCTGGCTATTTCCCAGCCCCTACTACCAAGGTGCCAAACTTAGTGCCAGCAGATGCCAGATATCTGCTCACTCTCCTTACCCCTACCCCAGCACACCAACCCCATAAGAATGTGCCAGGCACAACCCACCAACAAAGCCAATACAGCAATGGAGCACATGTACCAAATGTAAAAATAATCAACTTTATGATAATTCTTAAACTAAGATCACCTAGAGGGAAGTAAGGAAAATGAGAGATAAAGGTAGTAAGTTCACCAACATCAGAAGGATATTTATATACTCTGATATATCTCATAAGGAATCTGGCTAGACCTGTGGTTCAAAGCTTTTACTCAGCTCTGGTTAACCTACTTTAATAATAATAATAATAATAATAATAATAATAATAATAATAATAATAATAATAATAATATTGTTAAAAAGGATGGCAGAATTAAGCGAGCTGATTTTATATATTGTTTTTTCTACTTTCCTCACAATTCGCTTCTCAGGCATTTGCCTAAAAGAGGGTCTTCTACCAAACTAATAATAATAATAATAATAATAATAATAATAATAATAATAATAATAATAATTATTATTATTATTATTATATTGTAAAACAAATTTTTAATCTTACTATCAAAGCTGATAGTACCTCCATCAGAATAACATTTCCAGATATATAAAGAATAAAATCAAAATGTAAAATAATAACAATACAATTTTATAAAAAAAAAAATAATGGCTATTTCAGACACGTTTATTTTGCATGTTAGTTTCTCTATTGACCTTTTTTTCTTCTGTACTCAAGTTGGCTATTAAAACGCCAAATGGGGGATTCACGTGAAAAAAACGTGGTACTTGTCATATTGAATATATTATACATAATATACTACAAATTGGATCTTAAGCTTAATTGGCAAGATACTAAATGACTCATTCAGGATTCCTCTTTTGTCAATTAAGCTTAAGATCCCATTTGTACTGCATTTTGTATAATAAATTCAATTTGACAATTTGGCAGGAATCCCCCATTTGGCATTTTAATGGCCCACTTGAGTACAGAAGAAAAGTCAGTAGTAAGAATAGCAAAAAGAAAAACTTCTATACAAAATAAACATGGCTGAAATAGCCATCATTTACAATAAAACTTGTATTATTGATGGTCTACTTCCAGCATATAATAATAATAATAATAATAATAATAATAATAATATCATCATCATCATCATCATCATCATCACAAGGAAAATGAGCACTCCAATGAAGAAAGAGTTCAATATATATAATTTAGGCCAAAGGCCAAGCACTGGGACCTATGAGGTCATTCAGCGCTAAAATGGAAATTGACAGTAAAAGATTTGAAAGGTGTAAAAGGAGGAAAACCTCCTAGTTGCACTATGTATCAAATATTAGGAGAGGGTGCAAAGTCAGATGAAGAAAGAGAATAAGAAAGGAGGTACAGTAAAAGCAACGAAAGTGGTTGGAGCTAGGGGCCGAAGGCACCCTACATAGAACCTTAAGTAATCCCTACAGTACACCGCATGAGGTCCACTGATGGCACTACCCCCTGCGGAGTAATAAAGAAAGAGAATACGAAAATAGCAAATGAATCCCCCATTTGGCGTTTTAATAGCCAACTTGAGTAAAGAAGAAAAGTCAGTAATAAGAAGAATAGAGAAACTTCTATACAAAATAAACATGGCTGAAACAGCCACCATTTTCAATAAAACCTGTATTAATGAAGGTATTAATAATAATAATAATAATAATAATAATAATATAATAATAATAATAATAATAATAATAATAATAATAAAATATGACAATACACAAAGCACTACACCCAAGAGCAAATACGGACAGACTATACATAACACGAAAGGAAGGTGGGAGGGGACGACTAAGCATAGAGGACTGTGTCAACATCGAGAACACAGCACTGAGGCAATATCTGAAAACCAGTGAAGACGAGTGGCTCAAGAGTGCATGGGAAGAAGGACTGACAAAAGTAGACGAAAACCCACAAATTTACAAAGACAGGAGAATGACAAGCAGAACAGAGGAATGGCACAACAAACCAATGCACGGACAAGACATGACACAGACTAAAGAACTAGCTAGTGATGACACTTGGCAATGGCTACTGAGGGGAGAGCTCAAGAAGGAAACTGAAGGAATGATAACAGCAGCACAAGATCAGGCCCTAAGAGCCAGATATGTTCAAAGAACGATAGGTGGAAATAACATCTCTCCCCTATTTAGGAAGTGCAATACGACAAATGAAACCATAAGCCACATAACAAGCGAATGTCCGGCACTTGCACAGAACCAGTACAGAAAGACGCGTGATTCAGTAGCAAAAGCCCTCCACTGGAGCCTGTGCAAGAAACACCAGCTACCTTGCAGTAATAAGTGGTATGAGCACCAACCTGAAGGAGTGATAGAAAATGATCAGGCAAAGATCCTCTGGGACTATGGTATCAGAACAGATAGGGTGATACATGCAAATAGACCAGACGTGACGTTGATTGACAAAATCAAGAAGAAAGTATCACTCATTGATGTCGCAATACCATGGGACACCAAAGTTGAAGAGAAAGAAAGGGAAAAACTGGATAAGTATCAAGACCTGAAAATAGAAGTAAGAAGGATATGGGATATGCCAGTGGAAACTAGAGGCTGAAGTAGCTCCAGGACTCATGCAGAAGAGTGTGATCCTAGAAACGGCGCACATAGTAAGAAAGTGATGGACTCCTAAGGAGGCAGGATGCAACCCAGAACCCCACACTATAAACACCACCCAGTTGAATTGGAGGACTGTGATAGACCAAAATAATAATAATAATAATAATAATAATACTATAAGAAAGCCTTCGACATGATACCACACACATGGCTAATAGAATGCCTGAAAATATATGGGGCAGAGGAAAACACCATCAGCTTTCTCAAAAATACAATGCGCAACTGGAATAAGACTAGCAGAGGTTAATATCAGGAGAGGGATCTTCCCGGGCGACTCACTGTCCCCACTACTCTTCGTAGTAGCCATGATTCCCATGACAAAAGTACTACAGAAGATGGATGCCAGGTACCAACTCAAGAAAAGAGGCAACAGAATCAACCATCTGATGTTCATGGATGACATCAAGCTGTATGGTAAGAGCATCAAGGAAATAGATACCCTAATCCCAGACTGTAAGGATTGTATCTGGGGACATCAGGATGGAGTTTGGAATAGAAAAATGCGCCTTAGTCAACATACAAAAAGGCAAATTAACGAGAACTGAAGGGATAAAGCTACCAGATGGGAGCAACATCAAACACATAGATGAGACGGGATACAAATACCTGGGAATAATGGAAGGAGGGGATATAAAACACCAGATGAAGGACACGATCAGGAGAATATATGCAGAGACTCAAGGCGATACTCAAGTCAACCTCAAAAACTCAACGCCGGAAATATGATAAAAGCCATAAACACATGGGCAGTGCCAGTAATCAGATACAGCGCAGGAATAGTCGAATGACGAAGGCCAGAAACTCCGCAGCATAGATCAGAAAACCAGGAAACATATGACAATACACAAAGCACTACACCCAAGAGCAAATACTGACAGACTATACATAACACGAAAGGAAGGAGGGAGAGGACTACTAAGTATAGAAGACTGCGTCAACACCGAAAACAGAGCATTGGGGCAATATCTGAAAACCAGTGAAGACGAGTGGCTAAAGAGTGCATGGGAAGAAGGACTAATAAAACTAGACGAAGACCCAGAAATATACAGACAGGAGAATGACAGACAGAACAGACGACTGGCACAACAAACCAATGCACGGACAATACATGAGACAGACTAAAGAACTAGCCAGCGATGACACATGGCAATGGTTACAGAGGGGAGAGCTAAAGAAGGAAACTGAAGGAATGATACGCGGCACAAGATCAGGCCCTAAGAACAGATATGTTCAAAGATAACGATAGACGGAAATAACATCTCTCCCATATGTAGGAAGTGCAATACGAAAAATGAAACCATAAACCACATAGCAAGCGAATGCCCGGCACTTGCACAGAACCAGTACAAAAAGAAGCATGATTCAGTGGCAAAAGCCCTCCACTGGAGCCTGCAAGAAACATCAGCTACCTTGCAGTAATAAGTGGTACGAGCACCAACCTGAGGGAGTGATAGAAAACGATCACGCAAAGATCCTCTGGGACTATGGTGTCAGAACGGATAGGGTGATACGTGCAAACAAAGTCAAGAAGAAAGTATCACTCATTGATGTCGCAATACCATGGGACACCAGAGTTGAAGAGAAAGAGAGGGAAAAAATGGATAAGTAATCAAGATCTGAAAATAGAAATAAGAAGGATATGGGATATGGCCAGTGGAAATCGTACCCATAATCATAGGAGCACCTAGGCACGATCCCAAGATCCCTGAAAAGAAAAGGAATCTAGAAAAACTAGAGGCTGAAGTAGCTCCAGAACTCATGCAGAAGAGTGTGATCCTAGAAACGGCACACATAGTAAGAAAAGTGATGGACTCCTAAGGAGGCAGGATGCAACCCGGAACCCAAACCCACACTATAAATACCACCCAGTCGAATTGGAGGACTGTGATAGAGCAGCAATAATAATAATAATAACAATAATCTGAAATCACATAGAAAATGAGCACTCCAATGAAGAAAGAGAATATGAAAATAGCAAATGAGAAGGCAAACACTAAATTTCAATGAAAATCCATAAATTCCACTCATCTTCCGGCAAGTGATATTCAATTAGCATATTAAACAGAATCATGGCAAGTGTTACTTAATATACTGCATTATTCAACAGTCCAGAAAGTATAATCCCCCAATTTCCTAATATTAAATGGAGAATAGGATATGTACATACTGATAGATTGATAAATAAATAAATAATTCTCTTCCAATCTTAAGTGGTTTTCCTGCCAAACTTAAAGCACTCTTACTTCCTGGATGTTATGGCTCCTCCTTTCCCGTACCTTCACACTTCACCAATCCATACCTCTAGCTCCTCCCCCACATTTCCAAATTGTCTGATACATCCTTTCCCCTATGCATTATAATCCTTTTCCAACACTACTTATCTAATTGTTTCTCATCCCCGCAATTCAATTCTGCAAATACCAAAAAAACAGCACATCTTTACATTATTCACCTTTTTTTCATTTACCTTCTACAACATGTCACATTTTCAGAGGAGTGTTTGGCTTTGAAAAACATTTCTTTTCCTTCTCAATCCTATACACACATCCTCTACCTTTTTTGCTACATATACTCAGTGAAAACCTCTTCTCTTACTCTATTATTCTCCTATAGTATATAATTGTAACTCCTTAATACTTACTCTACTGCTTCCATTCTCTTACAGCTCACAGCCCATAACATCTACAGCACCATCCTCGCTATTCCCATTTACCTGACTACCCCTACTCTGAACTTTCTCCTGTTGCAAATACTTCCAAATACTATCACTAATTTCTGCAGTTTCTCTTAATAGTACTTCCAAATTCTATCACTAATTTCTGCAGTTTCTCTTAACCTTAAACGCCTATTGGACATATTAAAAGTCGACGAAAATTGTCTGTTGGGTGCTTAATTGACGTGTGATATGTCAACACAAAAAAGTTTTTTTAAAAATTCACGGAAAAATAGTTATAGGCCTACTCGGCGAAAACTTTTGAATCACGCACCTTGAGGGATGCTGGGAGTTCACATATCAAGCTGTTGTTTTGTTTATAAGTGTTACCCAGGCACACATGCGCGAATTTCTTTCTTCTCGCACTTAAAAGCATCAGCGGTACATCTCAGAAATTATTTTGTCACTTTGACGTAATTTTTGCTCCATTTTATATTAGCCGATACATAGTTTTATATATGAAAATGTGTGCACTTTCATGTAGAATACAACAATAAATAACCCATGGTTGTGGCTTTTAAAAGTTTTGAAATATTTTCATATAAATAACGATAAGTGCCAAAATTTTAACCTTTGGTCAACTTTGACTCGACTGAAATGGTCGAAAAACGCAATTGTAAGCTAAAACTCTTATATTCTAGTAATATTCAATCATCTATCTTCATTTTGCAACAAATTGGAAGTCCCTAGCACAATATTTTGATTTATGGTGAATTCTTGGAAAAAAAACTTTTTCCTGATGTCCGCACGGTAACTCTTCCGAAAAAATCAGAAATGTTTTCGTCCAATTGTTGTAATGTTTGCACCGTTTTATATTAGCCGTTACATAACAAAGTTTTATATATGAAAATGTGCGCAATTTCATGTAGAATACAACAAAAAATAACCCATGGTTGTAGCTTTTATCAGTTTTGAAATATTTTCATATAAATAACAATTATCAGTTTTGAAATATTTTCATATAAATAACGATTATCAGTTCTGAAATATTTTCATATAAATAACGATTATCAGTTTTGAAATATTTTCATATAAATAACGATTATCAGTTCTGAAATATTTTCATATAAGTAACGATAAGTGCCAAAATATCAACCTTCGGTCAACTTTGACTCGACCGAAATGGTAGAAAAATGCAATAGTAAGCTAAAACTCTTACACTGGAGTAATATTCAATCATTTACCTTCATTTTGCAACAAATTGGAAGTCTCTAGTACAATATTTCGATTTATGGTGAATTTTTGAAAAAAACTTTTTCCTCACGTCCGTGCGGTAACTGCCTAAAATATCAGAAATTCTTTTGTCCGATTGTCGTAATGTTTGCACCGTTTTATATCAGCCGTTACATAAAGTTTTATATATGAAAATGTGCATAATTTTATGTAGAATACAACAATAAATAACCCATGGTTGTAGCTTTTACCAGTTTTGAAATATTTTCATATAAATAACGATAAGTGCCAAAATATCAACCTTCAGTCATTTTTGACTCAACTGAAATGGTCGAAAAACGCAATTGTAAGCTAAACCTCTTACATTCTAGTAATATTCAATCATTTACCTTCAGTTTGCAACTAATTGGAAGTCTAGCACAATATTTTGATTTATGGTGAATTTTTGAAAAAACTTTTTCCTTACGTCCTCGTGGTAACTGCCGAAAAAATCATGGTTGTAGCTTTGATCAGTTTTGAAATATTTTCATATAAATAACGATAAATAGAAAAAATTTGACCTTCATACAACTTTAACGCGACCAAAATGGTAGAAACTGCAATTGTAAGCTACAACATTTACAGTCTAATAATATTCACTTAATTACCTTCATTTTGCAACAAACGGGAAGTCTCTAGCACAATATTTCGATTTATGGTAAATTTAAAAAAAAAAACTTTTTTTTACGTGCGCGCGTTATGAATTCATGCATCACATTGTCATAAAATTTTCTCTGTGTTGCTTTGATCGTTTTACAATTTGTTATATACCAAAATCATCACAATTTAGTGTACAATACAATGGAAAAAAAATTAACACATTAGCTTTAATCGTTTTGCTCAGAGCGCGATTTGTATACAATTATATATGAAATTTTTTTTTTGTGCTGTCATATTCAATATATACATTATATATGAAATTTTTTTTTTGTGCTGTCATATATTCAATATTTATATATGATAATGATATTTTTTTCATTTCTGATGGTTGCTTACTAAACTTCAGGCAATGACAAAAAAGGAGCCAAAAATGAACTCTTAATCTTGAAAAATAAGCGTGCTGTGATTTTTTCCCGCTTTGGCGTTCACTCCCGAACGCTGCTGGCATACGGGAGACACTTTCGGAAATACCGGCTCGGCGTTTAAGGGTTAATTATAATCAATTAGTACTGTATTTTCTGCAAACACGACCATTCCACACTTAACTCACAACCCATATCTTTATCCCACAACTTAGCACCTACAACTACTTTCTTTTCTATGGAAATATCAAACCACCATAAAAAATAACAACCTTTTCTGACCACCATTTCTCCACTAAACCAGTCACACTCCCACCTGAAAACTACATACTTAACTTACATCATAGCTTTTGAATTCTCTCAACAATTTACCCTCTATCTAAACTACAAATCCTTACCAAACTCCACAATGTATTTCTATAAATTCTGTCGTAAGCTTTCTCTAGGTCCGTGAAGGCTACAAGCAACATTTTCCCTTTGCTTTGAAACTTCTCACATGACTGTTTCATAATTATAACTTGATTCATAAATCTTCCTTGTCTAAACCTACAATAGTCTTCCACTATCAAACCTTTTGTCATCTGTCATCTCAATAATTCTTGTTCTTCTCTCTCACCTTTGCAACTTGATAATGCCTCAGTATTTAACTTCTAGCATTCCCAGAGGTTAGCTCATAAAAACTTGAAATCTTACTCTCAATATTATCAAAATTCTTCAACTATCATGTATCCATTTCTTGCAATAAGGCTGCTTATGAGATGTTCCTTTGTCTCTTTCACTGATACATACAATCTTGAGCAGAAAATGCTTAAAATTCTTAGTAATTATTTCTTGTAATAAGACTGCTGATGAGATATTTCTATGTCTCTTTCACTGATACATACAATCTTGAGCAGAAACTGCTTAAAATATTTTGTCATTATATGCGCTGTACCAACACCAATCAGATATGCATCACCATCTCTCTTTATAATTACTGTCTTCTCCATAAATTTGGAATCAACAAATTGAAATCCTCGCAAGCCCCAGTTACACCTTTTCTTCATTAAAACTCAGTTTATTATCTGCAGATGAACAACTAGGAGACTTTCTTTAGCACTTTTCTACTCCTTGACCACAGTAGCTCATGAAGAATTTACTTTGTGTTGAACACCTCACTGATCTTCCTTATGATTTCATTTTTTACTTCATCCTCCTATATAACAATAAGATTAACTATCTGCTTTTATGTCTACCTTAAATTTTTTTTAAAGATACCAATTCATATTTAAAAAGACCTTTCAACACTTTCCAATTATACACACATACACACACACACACATAGCAAATCCAAATTTCTTGTGTGCACATGTACTACAATATGTACAACCTATCCAGGCACTGCCCTTCTCCATACCCTCAGGGAACTGTGGGAGAGAAAATACACATCTGACAGCTACCATATACATAATACCTTATGATGTCACCTTTCATCCCATCCAGCCTTCTGATACCAAATATTCTCAAATATTAGTTCCCCAAGTAAAAAAATCTATCATAGTTTCATTCTCATAAGCTGATTCATAACCATATATCAATACAGATCTTCTAAGTCACACATAATCTCACTTTAGTATGCCCTTTCAGATTCTACAAACATACAGTTAATATGATAAATTTTTAATCAATTTGTATTTTTCATAGCTAACAAACCTTCAGTCTTAACAATAGGATAATTTCCAAGCACCAGCTGGTAACCAGTTAAAATCAATCAAACATTGTATAGCAAGGAATCTGTGAGATCTGACACTCCTACGTGTACGAGGTGATAGCTGGTCAGAAACTGTGCACCGTACTCTGTGAATGAGTTCAGTCTTTTCCTTAATTGTCTCAATAGGCTGGAGAAAATTATGAAATATTTACAGAAGACCAAGCTCAGGTTTAGAAGAGGTAGGAGTTTGACATATTGTGGTCCCTGGGACAAAGCCACAGGAGGCACTTATCCAGGACACCTGGCCTGCACCCCAAAAGAGAAAGCTGGGTGACCACATGCCACGGGATCTCCCATGTGCCCAGCACTTCAGCATGAAGGCAACAAAGAGAACCACGAGGTCAAGGCAAAATGATAGAATATGGATGACGCCTGAAAAGAATGGGAAGTTGATCCAGCAAAGGGATAAGAAGACCAACAAACGACGCTTCTCCTCAGAAGCAACTCAAAAACCAGCTCCCCTTCCTGAGCTCTACTCCGTCAGAGCCAAATCCCAACAAGTGGCTAACCACCAGTCCACATGGTTTTCCAGCACCAAATCCCCTATCACTGGGCCCCCATCATTGGCGCATCTACAAGGACCTATCTCTCTCTCTCTCTCCAACATCAGGTAAAGTGCCCAGAATTGAGTTTTTACCAGTCAAGTGAATCCTGTTTCTTTTGATGTTCCATTCTTTCGATTTCCTATGCATTTCTCATATCGACCTGATTTTGTTACAGTGTGTCCATAAGTGAATTCAACAGTGTTGTGCCTAAGGATCCGTTGGCACCATTAGTGCATCTTTGGCCCCTTAGTCACACTTATTTCATCAGTTTTCTCACTGTGGATCCTTCTGCTTTGATTGTGCTTGCATTGCTGTTGTAACCTACTGCAATTTGATTTATGGTGCCCCTGGAAGTATCCTGGCACCCAGTTATTATCGTGTCATTTAAAGCGAATACTCCAAAAGAACCAATTACCTGTCCTTATTATTGTATTTCCATTCTTCTGATTATGTTTATTGTAATAATTACATTTGACTCTAGTTATCCTAAAAGTTTATCTAAAATTCCCCCTCCAAGTAAAGCACTCAGCTCATTTTCTTTTTTCTGTGTTCTAATTAGTACTCAGGAATTATTGTCAAAATGCATCATCTTCTTGTGGTATGTCCCTTCAGGGTTTAGGATATAAAAATGTTATTGTTATAATACAATTAAGTTTGTTCATACTTACCTGGCAGATATATATATAGCTGTATTTTCTGAAGTCCGACAGAATTTCAAAACTCGTCGCACACGCATTGTGGCGGCCAGGGTTGGGGGTAGGACCCATTCCCGCCGCTGGGAGGCGGGATATCAGGAACCATTCCCATTTTCTATTCATATTTTATTAATGCCACTGTCTCCTGAGGGGAGGAGGGTGGGCACTCTAATCATATATATCTGCCAGGTAAGTATGAACAAACTTAATTGTATTATAACAATAACATTTTGTTCATGCCACTTACCTGACAGATATATATATATACTGAAATCCCACCTTCGGATGGTGGGAAGAGACGAATAGGATTTGTAGGAAACTTAAATTAAGTAGATGATGTACACCTTGGTTCCTTACCTGTTAGCAAAGTAGACTCTGTGATTACTGTCACTTAAGCCTGCTTTTGCTTAATCAGAGTTGCCAGCCAGGTGGAGACCTGTAGTGCTGGTGCGCTCTGGATGATCTGTCAACGGGACGTGAACTTCACGTGACAAGACCCATCAAGCCATACATATGAGGGCAACGAAGCAACTGACCACCACCTGACCAACTATCCAAAGACCCCTGACACTAAACTAAGGGATGGGAGATCTTCACACAAGACTCACCACAAGCAGAAAACACAACATTTAAAAACTAAAAACTAACCTAAACCTAATTAAGGCAAGGGAAAGAGCTACCTCCAGCCCCCAAGACTGTGTCTGCAGAAAAGTATGGCCCAACAGAATTACATTCGTCATAGATCGTTCTCACATCCCTTAGGTAATGTGAGGCGAAGACGGAGTTGCTCCTCCAAAAGGTGCCATCAAGAATGTCCTTGATTGACATGTTCTTTTGGAGGCACGAGAGGTAGCGACAGCTCTAACTTCGTGAGCACCAGAGATTACCTGAGGGACCTCTTACCTCTTTTGTTCTACGCACATAGAACTTGAGAGCCCTGACAGGGCACAGGGCTCTCTCTGGTTCTTGGCCCACCAGACTTGACATACCCTTGATCTCGAAGCTTTTCGGCCAAGGGTTAGAAGGGTTTTTCATTCTTTGCCAAGAAAGTTGGGCTCAAAGAGCAGACCCAGCGTTGTCTCCTTTGAATCCCACTACATGACTAAAAGCTTGTATTTCACTAACTCTCTTCGCCGTCGCCAGAGAAGTTAGGAAAAGAGCCTTCCTTGTCAAGTTCCGAAGAGACGCTGCTTGAAGAGGTTCAAAGGACTTGACATTAAGAACCTAAGAACTACGTCAAGGTTCCATGAAGGCGGTCTCGTTTGGGGAATCTTCGTAGTCTCAAAAGATTTCAAGAGATCATGAATAATCTTTGTGTCCGAAAGGTCCAGGCCTCGTGCCTAAAAACCGCTGACAACATGCTCTTATATCCCTTAATGGTAGGGACTGCTAATTTCTGCACATTCCTAGAAAGAGCAGAAAATCGGCTATCTGGTTCACAGAGGTCGTGGAAGAGGAAAACTCCCTCCTTTTTACACCATGCCTTAAAGGAAGCCCACTTTGATTGGTATACAGCTCTTGTAGATGCACGTCTTGCATTAGCGATTGCTCTCGCAGCTGCTTTCGAAAAACCTCTCGCTCTGGCCAACTTTTCGATAGTCTGAACGCAGTCAGACCCAGAGCGGAGAGGTTTTGGTGATACCTTTCGAAGTGATGCTGTTTTTGAGTGAATCTTTCCTCCAGGCAACGTCCTTGGAAAGTCTACAAGGAAAGACATGACCTCTGTGAACCATTCTCATCGCTGGCCACATCGGGGCGATCAGGGTCAACCTCGTCCCTTCTGAAGCCGCAAACTTCCTCATGACTTCCCCCATGATCTTGAATGGCGGGAAGGCATACAGGTCTAGGCCCGTCCAACTCCATAGCAACGCTCCACAGCGATTGCTTCTGGATCTAGGACCGTGAGCAATACGTACAGAGGAAGCCTCTTGGTCCTCGACGTCGTGAATAAGTCGACCGAGTACGTCCCTACAACTTCCAAAGGTCTCGACACACGTCTTTGTTTGTTTCAAGGGTCCATTCCGTCGGTAGGATTTGTTCCTGACGACTGAGAAGGTCCGCCCTGACGTTTTCGCACTCCCTGCAATGAACCTCGTCAGGATCGTAACCTTTCTTCTTTTTGCCCACAGCAGAATCTCCTTCGCCAGGTGAAACAAAATCCTGGAGTGTGTTCCTCCCTGGTTCTTCAAATACGCGAGTGCTGTGGTATTGTCGGAGTTTACTTGAACGATTTTGTTCATCAAACTCCCTTCGAAGAACTGCAGACAGAAAGATCGCTGCTAGCTCTTTGACATTTATGTGCCAGGCTGCCTGTTTCCCCTCTCCAGGAGCCTGACACTTCCTCCCCTCCTAGTGTTTCTCCCCCACCCCGCGATGGAAGTCTGAGAACAACACTAGGTCGGGGCTCAGAAGACTTAGGGGCAAGCCCTCTTGTAGCTTCTGCGGATCGAACCACCATATTAGATGGCTCTTTGTTGATTCCGAGATTCTCAAGATCGCATTGAGATCGTCCTTGGCCTTTCTTATTCGTCCGCAAGGAAAACTGGAGAGGCCTGAGGTGCAGTCTTCCCAAGGAAACAAACCTTTCTAGTCGAGGAAATGGTGCCCAGCAGACTCATCCATTCCCTCGCCGAGCAAGTTTCTTTCCCCAAGAAGGCTGAGATCTTCTCTAATCCTAGCCGCTGATGTTCCTGGGACGGAAACGCTCGAAAAGCCACTGAATCCATCTGAATCCCCAGATACACGATGGACTGTGTCGGGGTCAGATGCAACTTTTCGAGGTTGACAAGAAGTCCCAGGGACTTCGCTAGGGCTAACGTGAACTGCAAGTCCTTCAGACACTTTTCTCTCGACGACGCTCTGATAAGCCAGTCGTCGAGGTAAAGGGAAACTCTTATCCCTGAAGAGTGTAGCCACCTCGCCACATTCTTCATGACTACGGTGAACACCATTGGAGCCGTGGTCGCAGGCCGAAACAAAGAGCTCTGAACTGCCACACTTTTTTGCCCAAGACGAATCTTAGGTACTTTCTTGAAAGAGGGTGGATCGGGATGTGAAAGTATCGGCGTCCTGCAGGTCTAAGGACACCATCCAGTCGCCCGGTCTCAAGGCTCCCAGAACAGAATGAGGCGTCTCCATCGTGAATTTGGTCTTTTCCACAAAAAGATTGAGCCTGCTTACATCTAGGACTGGACGCCAACCCGACGACTGCTCTGGTACTAGGAAAATCCTGTTGTAAAAGCCTGGAGACCCCAGGTCTGCAACTTGTTCCACCGCTCTTTTTTTTCGATCATGCCTGTTGTAAAGGATCGAACAACAACCTTGTTTCTTTTCTCCCTGATAAGATGGAGAAAGGTCTCTGGGAGTCGTGGAAAGAAGAGGAGGATCTAAAAAGGGGATCTTGTACCCCTGCTCCACGATCTTGAGGACCAAGGGTGGGTCCGTATCTCTCTCTCTCTCCATGCTCCCGCAAAGGACTTCAGTCTGGCTCCGACTGGTGTTTTCGTGAAGGACATGCGTGTTTCACTTGGATGGCTTGGGTTTGAAGGAAGCTCTTCCTCTTGCAAGCCCTCTCCCTCGGGAGCTGCTCTCGAGGGAGGAGCCCCACGAAAGGTTTAACCTTCTTCGGCGGTCCGTACAAAAGATGAAGAAGTGGAAGGAACTGCCGGACGTCTCGAGGACTGGGCTAAGAGGTCCTGCGTTGCTTTTTCTTGCAAACTGCTTGCCAGGTCTTAACCAAAGTCTGGGGGAAGAGATGGCTCGTAAGAGAGAAAAGAGCAGCTACGCTTTCTGAGCTGGAGTAACCGATCTAGCTGTGAAGTTACACAGCAAAGCTCTCTTCTTCAGGAAGGCAGTCCCGAAATGAGAGACAGCTCCTCTGAACCATCCCTGACGGCCTTGTCCATGCACGATAGCACGCTGGACAGCTCCCCCAAACTGAGAGACTCTGGGCTTCTAGATTGCAGATCTAGAACTCCTAAGCACCAGTCCAAGAAGTTGAAGACTTCAAGAGTCCGCAGTAGCCCCTTCAAATGATGGTCTGTCTCCGTAGGGGTCCAGGTTACTTTAACAGTGGATAAAAGGGACCTCCTCTGAGAGTCCACCAAGCTGGAGAAATCCCCTTGAGCTGAAGAAGAAATTCTCACACCCACGTCTCCTTTGGTTTCATACCAAATATGATATTGTTATGATACAATAAAGTTTGTTTCATACTTACCTGGCAGATATATATATATAGCTGTATTCTCCGAAGTCCGACAGAAATTTCAAAACTCCCGGCACACGCAGTGGTCGGTCAGGTGGTAGTACCCATTCCCGCCGCTGGAGGCGGCGTCAGGAACCATTCCCATTTTCTGTCAGATATTTCTAGTGCCACTGTCTCCTGAGGGAGGTGGGTGGGCACTTTGATTATATATATCTGCCAGGTAAGTATGAACAAACTTTATTGTATCATAACAATATCATTTTGTTCATGAACCTTACCTGCCAGATATATATATAGCTGAATCCCACCTTTGAGGAAGGGGGAGACAGACTCGGATTTTGGGAAACAATTCCATTTACATGATTGATATCTTGGTTCCTTACCTGTTAGCATAGCTGACTTCGTGAGTACCGTCACCCAAGTCTGCTTCTGCTTTACCTAGAGACTCCAGCAAGGTAGTGACCTGCGATGCTGTTGAGTTCTAGAGGATCTGTCAACGGGGGCGTGACCACAAAACAACTAGATCTACATTATAGAACCTCCAATTTTTTGGGTAATGCATTCCTAGAGGTGCCAGCAAGGACGTGACCTGTGTAGCTGGTGCGCTCTAATGAACTGTCACGGGGAACGTGACCACAATGTGACAGATCATATAGGTGTTGATTACACCGAATGCTGTTAATGCTTCACTGGAGTGCCAGCAAGGACGTGACCTATATAGCTGGTGCGCTCCAGGGAATGTGATTTGAACGTACATGAAAACACACAATGTGACAAAAACATTTTACCCTATTATGAGGGCGAAGCAAAAACATTACCACCTGACCTAGCCTATTCTGGTTAAACCTTCGTATAACCAAGGCTAATGGAGGGAAGGTCCGCCTAAGGCGGCCCCGACCAAGACCACAATAAAAACTAAACACCTAAATAAGCATAAAATAAACTAAAAATAAAAATAAAATGAAATAAAATTAAAAGTCCAAACTAACATATTATTTCCTAAATGATAGGAAGAGTGCTACTCTCTGTACCCTAATATAGTGTCTGCTGCGACATATGGGCCCAAAGAGCAACAGTTCTCGTAGTAGTCCTCACCTCCCGAAGGTAGTGAGAGGCAAACACTGAATTACTACGCCAAAATGTAGCATTCAAGATGTCATTAAGTGCCATGTTCTTTTGGAAGGCTACCGACGTAGAAATAGCCTCACTTCATGCGCATTCACCTTCAACATTTTCATATCACTGTCTTGACAGGATGAATGCGCTTCCTTGATGGTGTCCCTCAAGAAAAAACCAAAGCCAAAGCATTCTTCGACATTGGTAATTTGGCTTCCTTACCGAACACCACAAGTTATCCGAAAGACCTCTACAATCCTTAGTCTTCTGTAGGTAGAATTTTTAGAGCCCTGACAGGGCACAGAACTCTCTCTGGCTCACGCCCAATGATTTCGGCCATCCCTTTAATTTCGAAGGTCCTAGGCCAAGGGTTGGACGGATTTTCATTTTTTGCCAGGAACGTTGGGCTCAAGGAACAAACCGCGTTATAACCTTTAAAGCCCAACGTATTTGCTAATCGCTTGTACCTCGCTGACTCTCTTCGCTGTCGCCAGAGCAGTCAGGAAGATAGCTTTTCTAGTAACATCCTTCAGGGAAGCCGTATGCATAGGTTCGAATGGACTGGACATGAGAAACTTCAGAACTACATCCAAGTTCCAAGACGGCAACCTGGGTTGTTGAACCTTCGTTGTTTCAAAAGATCTCAAGAGATCGTGAAGGTCTCTGTTGTCTGCCAAATCCAGGCCTCTGTGCCTAAAGACAACGAAAGCACACTCCTATACCCCTTGATTGTAGAGACTGCAAGTTTTAGATCCCTTCTCAGATATAAAAGGAAGTCAGCAATCTGGCTCACAGAGGTCGTGGTGGAGGAAAATGCCGTTCTTCTTGCACCAACTCCTGAAGACTGCCCACTTTGATTGGTACACTGCATTGGATGAAGCTCTTCTTGCACTGGCGATAGCTTTCGCCACTGACCTAGAAAAGCCTCTCGCTCTGGCCAACTTTTGGATAGTCTGAATGCAGTCAGACTCAGAGCGGAGAGATTTATGTGGTACCTCTCGAAGTGGGGCTGTCTGAGTAGATCTGTCCTTACTGGAAGCGGTCCTCAGGGAAGTCTACTACGAAGGCCATGACCTCTGTGAACCAGTCTCTCCGCCGGCCAAACGGGGTCGATCAAAGTCATTCTCGTCCCTTCTGACGCCGCAAACTTTTCTCATGACTTCCCCTAGTATCTTGAACGGGGGAAAGGCGTACAGGTCCATCCCCGTCCAGTCCCAGAGAAGTGCGTCTATCGCCACTGCCGCTGGGTCGAGTACTGGGGAGCAGTACAGTGGAAGCCTCTTTGTTTCTGGACGTCGCAAAGATGTCCACTAGCGGACGTCCCCATAACCCCACAGCTCTTGGCATACCTCCTGATGCAGAGTCCACTCGGTTGGCAGAAGTTTGACCTTGTCTGCTGAGGAGATCTGCCCGACGTTCTCTACTCCTGCTACAAACCTTGTAAGGATCGTGACGTCCAGTGCCCTTGCCCACAGCAAGATCTCCTTTGCCAGTGCAAAAAAGGGACCGAGACTGTGTTCCTCCCTGCTTCTTCAGTACGCCAGAGCTGTGGTGTTGTCTGAGTTGACTTGGACTATTCGATGAGAGACTTTTTCTTGGAAAAACTGGAGAGCTAAAAGATGGCTGCCATTTCCTTTAGGTTTATGTGCCAGACACCTGTTCCCCTCTCCAGGTGCCTGACACTTCTTCCCCCCGTAATGTTGCTCCCCACCCTGTGGTGGACGCGTCGGAGAACAACACTGGTCGGGGCTCTGAAGCTTGAGAGACACGCCCATCCGACAACTTCACTGGATCTAGCCACCATTTTATTTTAAGTGATGTTTTACCTCTCTTGAAATTTTTAAGCTCATATCCAGATTCTTGCTTTCTTTCCAATTTTCCTTGAGAAAACAAAAAATTGTAGCGGTCTGAGGTGCAGTCTCCCCAAGGAAACAAACTTCTCCAGCGATGAAATGGTCCCCAGCAGGCTCATCCATTCCCTCACCGAGCACGAATCTTTCCTTAGGAAGGCTGTCACTTTGTCTAAACATTGCTGCTGACGTCCCTGGGACGGAAAAGCTCGAAAAGCCACTGAATCCATCTGAATCCCCAGATACAAGATGGATTGGGTTGGAATAATCAGATGTGACTTTTCGAAATTCACCAGTAGTCCCAGGGACTTCACCAACGATAAAGTTGTTTTTTGAAGATCCTTCAGACACCGCGTTTTGAGTGGAGGCACGAATGAGCCAGCTTGTCCAGGTACATAGAGACTCTGATATTTTGCAAGATGAAGCCACCTCAGCCACGTTCTTCATTAAAGTCGTGAAGATCATAGGGGCAGTGCTCAATCCGAAGCAAAGCGCCCTGAATTGATAAACTGTCCCTTTTAGGACAAAACCGAAGATACTTCATCGACTGTGGATGGATGGGGACGTGGAAATACGCGTCTTGAAGGTCTAATGAAACCATCCAATCGTTTGGTCTTAAGGTCCCAAGAACTGACTGAGGTGTCTCCATCTTGAATTTTCTGCTTCTGTACGAACCGATTCAGACTGCTCACATCCAAGACTGGTCGCCAACCTCCTGCCTGTTTCGGCACCAGGAATATCCTGTTGTAGAAGCCTGGAGATTCCAGGTCTACGACCTGTTCACCGCTCTCTTTCCAAATCTGCTCGAGCAGATCGAAAAGGATTTGTTGCTTCTCCTGATTGGTAAATGGGATAAATCCTTGGGTGTCCGTGCACAGTGGGGGAGGTTTCAAGAAAGGAAATCTTGTACCCCCACTTGATGACGTTGAGCGACCAGCTGTCGCCCGCTTCCTTTCTATCCAAGCTTTTTGAGAATAGCGAAGCCTGGCTCCTACTGGTGGCTGAAGGATATCTGGTTCATTCTTTCCTCTGATCTTAGCCGAGACTCTGCCTCTGGAACGTTTACTTCCTCGAGAAGATGTTCTCGAGGAAACTCCACCTCGAAAGGGCTTCTGCTTCTTGAATGTTGCGCCCGTGCCGACGTAGAAGAAACAACCGTACGTTTTTGCAGACTGAGCTAGAGGTCTTGGGTAGCCCTCTCTTGTAGACTGACAGCCAGATCTTTGACCATAGCCTGTAGGAAAAAGATGGCTCGAAAGAGGCGCATACAAAACAATTCTGCCTTTTGAGAGATAGAGACCGCCTTTGCAGTAAAAAAAAACCCAACAATAGGCCGCTCTTCTTTCAAAATCGAAGTGCAGAAGTGCGAAGCCAACTCCTCCGAACCATCCCTGACGGCCTTGTCCATGCATGCAAGCACGCTGGACAGCTCCTCGAGGCTAAGCGAATCAGGACTACGCGACCGGTTTATCTAAGACCCTAAACACCAATCCAAAAAGTTGAAAACTTCTATCGTACGGAAGAGTCCCTTCATATGATGGTCCATCTCAGAAAGGGTCCCAGGGCACTTTCGTCGTCGACAAAAGGGATCTCTTCGGTGCATCTACCATGGTAGCGAAGTCACCTTGGGACGACGAAGGGGGCTCTAAAACCTATCTCCTCCCCATGTCTCATACCAAAGACCTGCCTTACCTGTCAAGTCTGAAAGGGGGTAGGGCGAAAGCGTTCTTTGTTTCGGGCTTTTTCTTGAACTCCCATCCAATTCTGCATTTTCTTAAAAGCCCTTTTTGTTGATAATGAAGTAGCCATCTTCAACAATCCTGAGTCTTGATAGCCTTAGACGATAGCAATTGTGAAGGAGCGACTGCGGGGCTTCAGGTTTAAACTTCTCTTCAAAGGAGGTTCGAAGCAATTGGACAAACCTGGTAATCTGAAGATACTGCTGATGATTGTTCTTCAGTTAATTCCTCCGACAAGTTTTTCTTCTTGAGTTCATTACTATCCTCCGAATTTCGGCGAATGTCTGAAGAACATTACGTCGTGGCGTCCGTGCGCGCCATGCCTGGCATCAAGCCGAGCGTCCAGCCGAGAGTCTGCCGAGCGTCACGCTTGGCATCCAGCCGAGCGTCCCGCCCGCGTCGAGCCGAGCGCCCAGTCGAACGTCAGGCCTGGCGTCAAGTCTCGCTGCCGCCTTAACGTCGTGCTCTGCAGACCTTCGTGCACGAAATCTGGAAGGCGAGGTAACAGGAGAAAAGCGAGGCGATGAGAAGAGACTGCCTGGATCTCTTGACTGGCAGTTTATCATCCTTCCCTCCTGTGACGTGAATTATCCTCTTTCTCTGCAACTAATAAGGCAATTTGATGTTGCAAATTCTCAATCTTCTTCGATTTAGGGCTGATCCTGTGAGAAGACGAGGGGCGAGGGGAAGCCCTCCTCCTTCTCACATGAACCGCCACAGGTATATCCTTAGCGCAACCAGGGCGCTCAAAAGCATTGTCGTCAAAAGACATCCTCTCCGGCGACGATCCGCAACACAGAAGAAGAGAAAGGACGTGAAGCGTCTTTCTCCTTTAGACCAAAGGTGCCGGTCCGCCTGTTGCGACACCTTGCACCTTTGCTCTCTTTTTCGGTGGAGAGTCTTCGAATTGTTCTGGAGACGACCGCAAAACAGAAGGGGCTAATGGGATGTGCAGCGTCCTCCTCTGAGGAATCAAAGGCGCGGCCGCTTGTGCGACATCTATCGTCTTTGTCCTCTTCAAAGGGCGCGATCGCTTCCGAAAGCTCCAACCGCTGCGCGGGAGGACGATTCTGAAGACGAAAAGCACTCTTTCAAGATCCGTTTACGAACTTTGGAAGCCTGGGAAGCGCCCCCAGGTCTTGCCGAAGGAACGTCAGATCGGTTGTCCGACCCCCCTTCTCCGCAACACTCGGAGCATTATCACTACACACCACTGCACTATTAACACCTTCTAATGCTTGCACTTTTGATTCCAGGCTACGCAAAGATTCAAGAATCATTGATAGGGTATTACCCTCCACAGACACTAATGTAGGGCCCGAAGGCATCACAGGTTTAGGAGGGATAAATTCCACTGGATGTGTAACTGGCGTTACACTCCTTCTTACCCTATCTCTTTCTATTTAGACACATATGATTCATACGCCTTCCACGCAGAATCAGACATACTCTCACAGCCACTGCAGCGATCATCAAACACACAAACATGTTTCCGACAATTCGCGCACACTGTATGAGGGTCTACGAAGATTTCGGTAGCCTCACCTTGCATTCTTCCACACCACATACTCTGGCGCTAGTCGAACTAGATCCAGACATCTCGAGTTTAAGGAAAAATCAAGCCAAATTCAAAACCAATCCACAATTAGCGTATGCCTAACCACCGATCCAAATCAAATAACCAAAAAATCAATCGGGATACTCAAGTGACCAAAAGAGTTCCAAAATCCAATGACGGAGGTGCAGAAAACAAAACCTTGTTGGCTGCACCGGCGACGAGAAAATATCTGACAGAAAATGGGAATGGTTCCTGACGCCCGCCTCCCAGCGGCGGGAATGGGTACTACCACCTGGCCGACCACTGCGTGTGCCGGGAGTTTTGAAATTCTGTCGACTTCGGAGAATACAGCTATATATATACTGGCAGGTAAGGTTCATGAACAAAACCTCCTTTACCACTGAGTCTAGAGGGAGGAAGGGCGAAAGTTGTCCTGCCCTGATCCTTCCTTCGTTCCATCCAGTCTTGGAGTTTCTTGAAGGCCCGCTTAGTGGAGAGCAAAGTCTTCATTTCGACAAACTCCGGGGTCTTACATGTCTTCGAGGATGAAAACTGCGAAGGAGGAGACTTGGGAGCTGCAGGCTGGAACTTGCCCCCGAAGGACGAGCGCAACAGCCGCACAAGAACTTTGTAATCCGAGATTGAAGAGGCAGCAGAAGGTTCCTCTTCAACAGAGTCAGCAGGACTACTCAATTCTCCTTCTTCCCTAATCGGAAGAGGAGACCGCCTCTCCGGAGAGGGCGTACGTCTATCGGGTCTTGCCTTAATCAAAGACCCCCTTTGTTTTAATAGTAGAAGCCTTATCTAGGCTGTTTCTTCCTTGTGGCGTTTACCGCTCGAAGGAGGCAGAGCGTCCTGACGGCGATGAGCGTCCTTAACGACGACCGAGGCAGCCTTACTTCCAAGAGAAGCGTCCTTACGTTTCTTCAACGAAAAGGTAGACTTTTTCTCAGGGATACGCGCCTGTGCGCGCAACCCAGCGTCCTGGTGCACGTCGTCTTCTTGCTCGGAGTCCTCCGAAGCGTCCTGAAAAGCGTCCTGCCGAGCGTCCTCAAAAGCGTCCTGAGCACACTCAAAAGCGTCCTGAGCGTCCTCTCGAGAATCACGGCAAGCAGCCTGCCCATGACGTTGAGAGGGAACGAAAGTGTCCTGACGACCCGTCTTCTTAGCGAGCGAACAAGATCGGCGAATCGCCGAAGGAGACGCAATCGGCGAAAGAGACGAACGAGGAGAGGGAGAAGGAGACTGCTTCGTCCTCTTGACGGGCAGCCTAAGGTCCTTCCTCCGCTTAGGCTCGACTGCTGCTGGGCGAGTCCTCTGAGCCATAAGCGTTGATAACTGGTCCTGAAGGGACAAAAGAATGTTCTTCGTTGGAGAGGAACGAACAGAGGGAGCAGGGCTGATCCTGCGAAGAAGACGAGGGGCGAGGGGACGCCCTCCTTACTTCTCACAGGTACAGCTACCTGCTTTCTCAGGGATACGCGCCCTGTGCGCCCAACCCAGCGTCCTCGTCGGATGAGATCCTACCTCTCTTCTGAGGCGGAAAAGCGTCATACGCGTCCGAAGAAGAGCGCAAAGAAAGTGGCGATACAGGACGTGAAGCGTCCTCAACACGAAACGTCCTTTTCAGCGGACGAGAGTCTCTCCGAGCGCTCCACCCCTTGCGCGGGGAGGACGCTTCGGAGGACGAAAAGCAGTCCTTAAGGATACGCGCCTGTGCGCGCTCCTTGACAGCCTGGGACTTTGCAACAAGGCCTGCCGAAGGGACGCCAGATCGGTGGGGAGACCCTGTAACCCTCTTGCGGCTTTCGACATATCCCCTCCCTGATTCCTGGGAGTCCGATAGCGGTCTAGCGATAGCGGTCTAGGCCTAGAGGCATTATGGGGCCGATCTGACGCCCCCTCCACAACACTAGGGGCACGATCACGCACTTGCACTGAGCCAGTTTCCAAGGCTTTCACTTTGGTCTCCAGAGTACGTAGAGACTCCAAAATAAGAGAAAGGGCATTACCTTCTCCCGACACAGATTCAGGGCCCGAAGGCAACAACACAGGTTTAGGAGATGCAAATTCTACAGGTGTTATAGCAGGAGAAATATTAGTACCCTTACCTTTTGTAGAACCACTCCTGGAGGAAGACCTCCTGATCCTATCGCGTTCCAATTTACGCCGATAGGAATCATACACCTTCCATCCATCATCGGTCAATCCATCACATTCATTGCACCGATCATCCACCAAACAAACATGCCCCCTACAACTCATACATACTGTGTGGGGGTCTACCGATGATTTCGGTAGCCTCACCTTACAATCACTCCTCACACACACTCTGAAACTCACTGCACTTGATCCAGACATCACGTTTACAGAAAAGCCAATCCAAAGTCAAAAAACGGTCCACTATTGCGTATGCCAATCCAACAATCCAAAATCAATACCAAAAGTCAATCAGATACTTAAATGCGAGCAAATCCAAAAAATCCTAGGCAAAGGTCTGTAAACAGTAGTTTACCGACCGGCGACAGAAAAAAATATGAATAGAAAATGGGAATGGTTCCTGATATCCACCTCCCAGCGGCGGGAATGGGTACTACCACCTGGCCGCCCACTGCGTGTGCCGCGAGTTTTGAAATTCTGTCGGACTTCAGAAAATACAGCTATATATATATCTGTCAGGTAAGTGGCATGAACAAACTAATAAATAAATTTCTGTCTCACATCAGGATCAAACCCAGGTCTTTCAGTTGAAAGGCAAGGACACTGCCAACAAAACCACACAAGTCATGAAAGAAGTTGGAAACCAAGTAGTACAATTGTACCTAAGGCTTTAACTGGGCAGGAGCACACTCTTCTGCATGAGTCCTGGAGCTACTTCAGCATCTAATTTTTCCAGGTTCCCTTTCAGGGATCATGGGGTCGTGCCTAGTGTCCCTACAATTATGGGTTCAATTTCCACTGGCATATCCCATATGCGGGATGAGCGATGGCTCCCTAGTCTGCTTTGACAGAACAGGAGAAATCTTACTGGCATGACATCTCTGAAGAGGAAAAAATGACTCTTGTTGGGGCTGGAGAGATCTGAGTCCAAAGACAGATGATGAGAACTACCAATCACCTTTCCAATGGCTGTCTGAAACACAAGCTATACATAAAATCAGATGAGGGGGACTGTCCATGGGCAAACCCCACCAACCTCCTTTGGAACTCTGTTTGTCTCCTCCCAGGTTTAGGGGATTATGACAGGGACCTTTGTCTGGGAGAATTGGTAGGATGAACATCCACCTCCTCCATTGGTACTGGCACTTGCACAGCATTATGCACTTGATCCATTAGGATCTTAAGGGACTTGCCTAACTTAGTCACTGTGCTGACCACAAGGTCAAATTTGCAGTCAAACTTACTCTTGAAACTAGCAATGGCACCAGGTTTGTAAGCATGGGAGCTTGGTACACGAACTGATGGTAAAACATTAGGAGGAGGACTAGGCATGGAGGATAAGGCTAAAGCTGGGGTAAAAGGAATGGTATGGTCATCAACAGAAAAAATAGTAATAGGTTCTCAACTATGAACCCCACTCTCAGCTCTAGAGTTCTGCCTTCCTTTTTCTATCCCTGTCTAGTTTCTCCAAATGAGATTTCAAAATATTTCACTGCTTTTCATCCCATCCTTTCTATTCCCGACAAGTAAGATCCTTTGAGCATTCTTCCTCTACATTTTGCACAGATTGTGTGACTATTGTAGGACAAGGGTCTCCTAACCTAACTAAACTCAGCTGGAAAGCTACCAGAGCAATGAGTACATCACCAAATCCTGAAAAAAAACAACAAAAAACTCCAAACATAGGTGCCCAAAACACTCGATGTTGCATTGCAAGCCGGCAGAAAAGTGAGCTCCTCTGCTTTCTTATACCTATTGTTCCTCAATATGTAGTGGGTGGGGTAGTCAGTAACCTACACAAAAAACAATAGAATCACTACCATGAACTTCAAATTTTAGATGCTGTGTGAATGGGAAAGTATGATATTGTTATAATACAATAAAGTTTCATACATACTTACCTGGCAGATATATACATAGCTGGGACGACGGAGTCTTAGCTATGTATATATCTGACAGGTAAGTTGATTGTAAGAAAATAGCTATGTAATTATATCTACTCAATACATAATGGGCGGGATAGTCACCTACACTAAAAACAACAGAATCACTGCCACAAACTTCAAAAATTTTAGCTGCTGTGCAAGTGGGAAGTATAGCTATGTATTATGCATACTATTTGCTAAGTAACTTATATGAAAATAAATTATTCAAATACTGTACAGCTTGACATGTTTTAGAGTAGCAACAGTACACTGCATCTTCACTTCAACTTTTTGGGTACTAATTGCACATCCTCAGGGAGACTAGTCCACAGTCCAATGGTGTGAGGAATAAAAGACCTTTGGAACTGAGAAGTTTGACAGTGTGGCACATTTACTGCAAAATGGTGCTGCTGTTATTGGGCTCTGGTGAGGTAAATGTGCAGTACTATACATAAAGAAGTGCTACTAAGGAATGTTATTTTACCTGTGATGTTTGTCCTTGCAAAACAGTTGGAGATTGAAATGAAATTTGACATACTAAAAACATGCAGATGAAAGGGGAGAAATGGGTGCTGGATTGATTAAAAGCTATATGGGAAGTGGAAGAAATACCAAGGGACTGAGAGGAGAGTCTAATACAAGCAAAAGGGAGATGTCATGGATTGTGGTAACTAGTAACAGGGGAATTAAACTAATAGAGCATGGATTGAAAGTTTTAGAGAGGATACTGAATGAGAGATTAAGAGAATTTGCAAAGACTGGGAAACAGCAGTATGGATTCATGAGAGGAAGAGAGACATTGCATGCTATCTTCATTGTAAGACAGCTACAGGATAAGAGGCTAAAGGGAAACCAGGAGCTTTAATGTACATTTATAGACTTACAGAAACCATACGACAGAATCCCAAGAGAAGAGATGTTTTGGTATTTGAGCACTTAAAGCACTACTCCCTAACAGTGTTGAGGATCCTACACTGGAAAGCAGTACACTGGCAGCCATTTGTTGAACCTACAGGCAAACAGGTCCATTAGACGAACGCCATAGCTTCCACAGGTCCTTGCAGACTTGTGGATGCAAGGTACATTTGAAAGACAGAATCTGGTTCTTCCTTTTCAGTTGGTCCGCCAAAGTTTTCATTTTTCCTGACACTCGTTGTGAAAATAGAAGGGTCTTCCCTTCCTCTGACCAAGTGAGACTGTGACTTGAAATAAGGAACAAAGCTTCTGGCTTTGTGCCTACTTGATGGCTCAGATATGCCACAGAAGTTGAATGGTCTGAAAAGAGGTCTACCTTTTCACCTATCCTAGATCCCCCAATGCTTGAAGAGCATTCCACACTGACAACATCTCAAATTGACTAATATGGAATTCTCGTTTTTCTGTAGACCAAATCCGATACATGCCTGTCTGCTGAGATCACTCCCAAACCTTCTGGATCAGGATGTAAGTAATGTGAGGTTTGAGTTCTTCAACTGGAGAGAACACTTCCTGCAAATGCAGAGGTCGATGGTTGAACCATCTCAAGAAGGTCCTCTAACTACCTTGAGAAAGAATTAAATTGGCCGCATCTCAGCCTGGCACCCAGAACCACCACCTCTTGTGATGTCATGTATCCTAACAAAGACAACCATTTCTTGGCTGGCAAAGTTGTGAAGGATGGATATACATTTATCAGTATTCCCAAAACCCTTGTCAGCTTTTAAGAGTTTCTCTTGCCCTCATGCTCCCCTATAAACTAACAGGTGAGCCCACTTGCTCAACAGCAATACGACTATTGTAAAAACTTGAGGAGCTGAACTCAGCAAAACACATCACCTGAAACTGGTATATACACTTTGCCCTGAAACACAAGCCACAGATATTTAGAAGTATGCATTCATCATATTCACTGATAGCATCCACTCTCCTTGCTGAACAGCTGCAAAAACTTAACTGGCAGACTCAATGGTGAACGGAGTAAGATGAACGAAACAGTTCAACTGGGAGAAATCAAGTACCCGTCTCCATCCACCCAAAGCTTTTGGTATTAGAAACAGGTGATTGCAGAACCCTGACGAAGAGTCCAAGACTATTTAGCAAAAGAGTCTCTTCCTCCCACAGGATCTTAGAACTTCTCCTTGCTGTCAAGATAAGAGGGAACTCCAAAGGAGAACTGGCCAGAGGAGGCTTGGAAAGGAAGGGAATGCTGTATCCCTTCCTCAGTATCTCCACCAACCAGGGATCTGCCTCCCGATCTTGCCAAGTATTCCCGCAGCCCTGACCACTGAGATACAATGAATGAGATACCGACTGTAGCCCTTACTGGTATTTAGGAGTAGACTTGTAAACTGTGAAACTGACCGTCTGCCAAAAATATATGGGTGGCTTACTTGACAAGTACCACTATAATTGCTTGTTAGATTTTGGGTCTAGATCCAACATATGAGACACCAGATGAAACTAATATATAATATATCTGCAGACTACTGAATATAGAATGACCAGTGACAGACATTTTGGAGGGTGGGTTCCCCCTGACAGACGAACAGAAAAGGGGGGTTAATTAGATTTAGATCCAACTTAGGAGATACCGAGTAAAATTTACACTACAATAGCTCTGCACATCCTAGAATACTGTGGTGGAATTGACAGACATTTTAGTGGGTGGTTACCCCCTGACAGACGCCCCACAACGAGTGGGGAGGGGGAGACATGATCTGCATCCAACACTGGAGATACCGAGTAAAATTTGTACTACAATTGCACTGCACATCCTAGAATGCTATGGTGGCAATGACAGACATTTCAGTGGGTGGTTACCCCCTGACAGACACCCACAACCCCCGAGTGGGGGAGGGGGAGGGGAGACAGGATATGCATCCAACATGGAGATCCAAGAAAAATTTGTACTACAATAGTACTGCACATCCTAAATTGTGCTTGTGGTAACTTGATAAAACATTTTTAGTGGGTAGTTAACCCCCTGACACCACACCCCCCACAATGAGTTGGGGGGGGAGACAGGATCTGCATCCAACATCGGAGATACCAAGTAAAATTTGTACCACAATAGCACTGCACATGATAGAATGTTGTGATGGTGATACCAAACATTTTAGTGGGTGGTTACCCCTTCACAGACACCCCACAATGAGTGGGGAGGGGGAGGGGGAGGGAGAGTCAGGAACTGCATCCAACATTAGAGATACCAACTACCAACTAAAATTTGTACTACAATAGCACTTCATATCCTAGAATGCTGTGATGGTAATGACAGACATTTTAGTGGGTGGTTTCCCCCTGACAGACACACTCTAGCAGGTGGGCAGGGGGAAAGGCAAGTCCTGATAATTAATGTCTTGCTTAATATAGTAGGCCTATTGACCCGTATTATACATTATTGTGATATATTTAATAAATATTTTTATCCTTTCTATATCCTTTGTATTTATCTAACAAATTGGTTCCCAACCTTTGGCACATTGAGGAACCCCTGAGACAATTGATGAGGTGAAGTGGCTCTGGAGAGAATTTTAAAATGTTTATATTCAATAAAATTCTCTCCAGAGCCACCTCACCTCATCAATTAGCAATAACGGAATCGTTATATATTAAGAAGCTTGTTCCTCCTTTAAACAATCAAACTACCTCCACAACAGTACCTGTCTTGAGTGTGCCCCTGTCTCTGTTTTTTATGTCATTAGGTCCTTGGTTCCCGTCCTGAAAGGTAGCTGTCTATTTCTTTCATTCTGTCTGTTGCATTTTATTTTTTTATCTATTTATTTTTATTTTTGTTTGTGTATATATATATATATATATATATATATATATATATATATATATATATATATATATATATATATATATATATATATATATATATTTATACACATATACATACATACCGTACATATATATATATATATATATTATATATATATATATATATATATATATATATATATATATATATATATATATATATATACATACACATACATAACCATATATACATATATATACATATATAATATACATTTAGATGAAAAATATCTTGCACGATATGTTATCATAAAATAAATTATAGGACTACGATTTCTCACGCCATGTTTAACGAAGAAAAATATATACTTATAAATAACAAATAATTAAATTAAACATAAATTCTCATGGAACCCCTGGCGATCGTTCATGGAACCCTAAGGTTCCGCTAAACCCCGGTTGAGGATGGCTGATCTAACACAAAAATTATTTCTTTGTTTCATGTAAATAACAGTCATGTGTAACCCCACAATAATTCAGTCATATTATTATTTTGTCAAGCAAGCAACTGACTTCAATTATAGTACTCGCTTTAGCTTTGTTTACGAGATGAAAATTAATGTAGCGGTGGCTGGAAGACTGGCACTGTAAAGTAGCAGGTAAGTTCTTATCATTATTTGAGTTATTGTTGTAAAATGTCTATGTACATAACATTTGTTAAATAGAGTAATACGCACCCATTAAATAGACATACGTACTAATACATATGTAATATATACGCTATAGTCAGGGTATAGATCATAATAATTGCTCTATAGCCTACTCGGTTTGTTTTATCGAAGCAGGACTACATTTTTTTGGTTTCAACTGACTTTCATACAAATGAAATCATGGATACATTTTTGTATTATCAGTTTTATGAATAGTATTGTTGTTACTATAGTCAATTTTTTTTTCGGCTGCTGTAAAATTCGTCAGATATAATACACCTGGCTGAGGAAGTACAAAATAAACAGTATCATCTGGATAAGAGCCATTTAACACACCACTCACAACTGCCTTTCATATCCCAAATTTTGCACATACTACCTACCAGCTTCTATCCATTCAGCACTACTCTGCTACAAAGACTATACTTACCCTTAATCACCCTGAGCAACTATACATGTCAAAATGAATGAAGTGGTAATCAACTCACCATGCTAGGATGATCAAACCCAGCAGAGGCAAAACGTCCAAGTTGATGCCTAACGGAATGATCAAGGCTGCCATTGCGGCCACCCACGTTGAAGTTTTGTCCTCCTTCATTGGTCCGCTTTTGTATTTTGCTACCTCTTACTGGCATTGTGCATCTGTAAAATAAAGATAACATTTGATAATTCAGCATCAGTTTCAGTATAAATGTGTAGCTGTAAAACTAAAGATTGATGTATTAAAAGCCACTGCCAAAATACTGTAAAATACTATATATATAATTATCACGCTGTAATTAACACATCTACCATAACACGCAGGTCACACCCCTTTTTAACACTAAAGCAACCAACAAATATTATCACAGTTCACGTTAAGACTCAATGTATCCTACACATTGCTTCATCAGACAATGAGCTGACCTTTATTTGGCTCCCTTAGTTCTAGAAGTTTCCACCACAAAAACATAATGGGCAGGAGGATGACTATCTCGAACTTCAACAAATTACCCCACACTCACTGATGAATATACATACATATCAACTTAAAGGCAAGTACATACACTATTACATCATCAGATATATTACTCCTACCACATACATACATATCAGGTTCATGAAAGTAAGTACACTGCAAATGCATCTCTGCTTTCTTTAACTAAACAGTTTAACATTTTCATTGGCATGAACCATAAAAGAAATTTGAATAAGTCACTATATTTCAAGTCATTAAGCTCTGGCCCTTACTGGCCATAAAAAGTTAGTAAAAAAGAGGTACCTAATTAACTACAGAAACTATGATTGTTCAAATTTCTCTAAAAATCACAATATTTTAAAGTAAATTGTATTTTTCCTAACTATACAAACCTGAGGTCCTTTACATAAGGAATTACTTTCAGCGCCAGCTGGAACTCGGTTGCAAGATTCAATAACAAGGTAGTTAGGCAGTAACTGCTTGTCTGAAGGTCGGGAGTCCCGCCCAACTGGATGTAAACATTCCACTTTGCTTTAGGCCCAGGAACTGGGCCACCTATGCGTGCGTATTCACCTCAAAGAGGAATGTGAAGCCCTTCACAATCTACACTCCACGTCTAATACCACTAGCCTTTCAAGAGGACATAAAGACTGAGTTGGAGGCAATGGTAGCACAAGGTATCATTGAACCTGTTGGGGATCAGCCACCCCCATGGTGTCACCCCTTAGTGGTTGTGGCCAAACCTACAGGTGGTGTTCATGTCACCACAGATTTCAGCATGTTAAATTCACAGGTACAAAGGCCAGCCCACCCTTCACCATCACCATTTAGTGCAATTAGGAGTATCGAACCTACTTACCAGTATTTCTCCACCATGGATGCGTTGTGGGTACTGGCAGATTCCACTAGTGGTTGGTATCGCTATCATCATTCACCTATAGGATTCAGCGCCTCGGTAGATGCCTACTGCAGGAGAAGTGATATTGCTCTTCAAGGCATTTAAAATTGTGTTAAGGTGGTGGATGATATTCTAGTATATGACGGGGATTATTAGTTTCACTTATGCAGGGTCAACAAAATTTTGTCATTGTAGGACTCATGGTATCACTTTAAATGCAGAGAAGTTTCTTGTTAGCCCTACCGTATCATTTTGTGGATATTCATTATCTGGAGGTGGAATTGCAGCTGGCAAGGAGAATGTTTGAGCTATATCAGAGTTCCCGAAGCCAGCAAAACTTTCATTGGCCTTACGAACCAGTTAACAGAATTTTCACTCAATCTTGCAGCTGCAGCAGATCCATTTTGGCCACTAGTGAGCCCCAAGAGATCCTTTACGTGGATGGCAGATCATGATGCTGCTGCCTTTGCCAGTGTTAAGAAAGAGTTCTCTCTGCCACCTGTGGTAGCTCAATTTGACCTGACATGACCCACCATACTACAAATGGACGCTTCTTGTTTAGTATATTATTTAGGACAGGGGTTCCCAACGATTTTGCACTCACGACTCCTTACCCGAAAGCTTGAAACCCAAGCAACCCCCTACTATCAGCAGCTTGATTTACATTTTTAATTTTCTGTGAAGGAGAAGGAAAGAAACATCTAACAAAAAAATTATTCACGAACCCTGTAATTATATATTAGCAACCTAAATCATAACATTGGTCCAACGTTAATTCACAAAAAGAACACAATTATTCTTACAATAGTATCAGCACAGGTTTCAACAGCTATCCATCCCAGCTAGTGGGATGCCTGATGCTGCATTTGAGCAGCAAGCTTTGAAATTTGTGGCCAAGCATCTGTTAGAGCCAGTCTCATGTCATCTTCAACATCCAGTCTGTTCCTATTTTTCGTTTTTATATTGACAAGAGTTGAAAATCCCATCTCACACAAGTGCATGGATAGGTGCTGCTCCTGTCATATAAATTTAATAAAAATGGAATTTTCATTATAAAATGAAATTTTATTGCATACTTACTGAACAATTATTAATCAAAGCCCTCCCTCCTCCCCACAGGTGGATGGCTGGGCAGAACGAATTGATGTTACCTGGGCAGTTGTACCTGTAGCTCCCTCGAGTGGAGGGAGATGACGTCACCTACATCAGCGATGGCAGCGCCACCGCAAAAGTTTTGAATCTATTGCCTTCCATTCGTAGGGAACCTACAGCTGTATAATTGTTCAGTAAGTATGCAATAAAATTTCATTTTATAATGAAAATTCCATTTTTATTGCAGTTTCTTACCAAACAATTATACAGTTGATTACCCATTGCAAGGATGGGGGCTGTGGATGTAAGTTTTAATTCAAAAATAACATATGATTCTTGAAAATAAAGTATACCCAAAAGCACTGTTAGTGCCTGTGGTACCTTACCTTGTAAGAAAGCTACTGCAGGAGAATACTGCCTCTGGTCAGTGCTCATCTTACGTAGTAGAAGGCTTGGAGTATGACCAATGGGTGCCTCTACATGGAGTGGAATATCCTCGTAGTCATGGCTCACCGTTGACTCAATGAAGATGCAAGAAAATATTGCCCTTGGCCTGGGCTAAGACCAGAAATAGCCAACATGAAAAAACTGTCACCCACACCGAAATAAAAACCTTTACCCACCAAAACTAACACTAAAATGACTGGTGAGTACTCCAGGTACATTGTACCCCCATTGTACCTTAATACAAGGCGAAACAGGCCAACAGAGGGAGCAACCCCCTATGTCGTTTCTCCCAACACCATGCCAGCTACCGAAAGTGGACCGATTTCTTTCAAATAATGTGTAGCAAACACAGATTTAGACCTCCAAAAGGTACTTTGGAGGATAGTGGATAACGCTTTCACTCTCAGTAAAGGAAACACTGTGTCGTTAGCTTGAGAATGTGCTTCGACAATTAATTCTCTCAGAAAAAAGGAAATAGCGTTTTTTGAGAGAGGGCGGGAGGGATTTTTAACAGAGCACCACAAACGATTCGATTGACCTCTAATCTTCTCCGTTCTGCGGAGGTAATATCTTAATGCCCTCACGGGACATAAGAGCCGTTCTTCTTCTTCCAGGCCTATCAAGTCTGTCAGGTTCTTGAGAACAAAGTTACGTGGCCAAGGATTAGAAGGGTTTTAATTTTTTGCAAGAAAATTGAGCTCAATGGAGCAAACTGAGTTGCCTTGAGAAAAACCCACCTTTTTGTCCATCGCATGTAGCTTGCTAACTCGTCTAGCTGATGCCAATGCAACTAAAAATAACATCTTCTTGGTGAGATTCCTCATAGACGAAGAAAGTAATGGTTCAAGGGGAGGACCCGAAAGCTGTTTAAGAACTACGTATATCGAGATTCCATGCTATCGAACCCTTTGACGATTTGTAAAGTCTCGAACGATTTAATTAGATCGGAAAGATCACTATTTGTGGATAGGTCTAGTCCTCTGTGTTTAAAAATGATATTGTTATAATACAATAAAGTTTCATACATACTTACCTGGCAGATATATACATAGCTAAGACTCCGTCGTCCCCGACAGAAATTCAAATTTCGCGCCACTCGCTACAGGTAGGTCAGGTGATCTACCGGCCTGCCCTGGGCGGCAGGACTAGAAACCATTCCCGTTTTCTACTCATATATTTTCTCTTCCCCCTGTCTCCTTGCGCGGGAGGACTGGGTGGGCCCTAATCGTATAATATCTGCGCCAGGTAAGTATGTATGAAACTTTATTGTATAACAATATCATTTTCATACAATCAACTTACCTGTCAGATATATACATAGCTGATTGGCACCCTTCGGTGGAGGGTAAGAGACAGCTACTTCTGGAATAGACAGGTAAACAACATATGTTGTAGGTATAAATAAAAAACCTTGGTTCCTACCTGATAGGTGGTAGACTTCGTGGGTGTTTGCCCCGTAGTCTGCATCACCTCAAGAAACTTTAGCGAGATATGTGATCTATGGCCAAGAATTCTTGTGGGTCTGCCGAAGGGGTCTTATCCACTTACTCGGCAGAGCCTGAAAGGACTTTGTCAATGGGTGCTGATCCACTTACATGACAACACACCTTATTAAGGAGCACACAACCAATCCCGACCACCTGATCCTAACCACCATGTTAGTATTAAAAATTGCTCCGAGTTATCCCCAAACTCTTCGCAACAACCATAACTCAAACCAAATTGCACACGCACACAATAATTTTTCAAAAAAAAATTTATGATACTCATCTAATAAAAGATATCACAAGAGTTCCTTACTGAACGAAAGTGGACTGCCGCCTGTGCGGCATCTGCACTTGTTCAGCAGAAAGTCTAGAACATATCTATTAGACTTATGTAGTAATTAAGGATTGGTGTTAGCTCCTGTACCCAGGATTGTGCCCGCAGACACGAAAGGACCTAAAGAAAAACATTTTTCATAGGTCACACGAACGTCCTTCAAATAGTGAGAAGCAAACACAGAATTACATCTCCAATATGTCGCTTCCAAGATATTCTTAAATGACATATTTCTCTGAAAAAGAGAGAGACGTAGCCACTGCTCTCACTTCATGAGCTCTCTCAGGAGTTTGAAAGAATCATCCGTGCAAGCCTTATGAGCGTCCGTAATGACGTTCCTGACAAAAAAGGCTAAAGCATTCTTAGACATGAGGTCCTTGATGGATCCTTCACCGAGCACCAAAGACCTTGTCTAGAACCTCCCAACTCTTTCTTTTTCTGTATGTAAAACTTTAAAGCCCTTACTGGGCAAAGAGACCTCTCCGGTTCCCTGCCGACGAGACCCGATAAGCCTTTTACTTCGAAGTTTCTCGGCCAGGGATTCGAAGGATTTTCATTCTTCGCCAAGAATAATTCTTTGAAGGAACAGATGGCTGAATCTAGATTGAAACCCACTTTATCACTAAGGGCGTGCAGCTCACTAACTCTTTTCGCCGTCGCCAGTGACAAAAGAAATAAACATTTTCTCGTTATGTCACGAAACGAGGCCAAATGCAGGGGTTCAAATCTCGCTGAGGACAAGAACTTAAGAACCACGTCTAGATTCCAGTTAGGGGGAGAAGTAATCTTAGACTTCTTGGTCTCAAAAGATCTAATCAGATCGTGTAGATCTTTATCGAGTTTTCCCAAATCAGGCCTCTATTCCCAAGACAGCCGAAAGCATACTCCTATAGCCCTTTATCGTGGCTACGGAGAGACGCGATTCTTCTCTCAAAAATAACAGAAAATCAGCGATTTCTGTTACAGAGGTACTGGAGGAGGACAACTTCTTCGACTTACACCACCTTCTAAAAACTTCCCACTTCGATTGGTAAACACGGATAGTGGAAGTTCTCCGGGCTCTAGCGATCGAGCTTGCTGCTTTGCTAGAAAAGCCTCTCGCTCTGACAAGTCTTTCGATAGTCGAAAGGCAGTCAGAGCGAGAGCGGGGAGGTTTTGATGAAACCTCTCGAAGTGTGGTTGTCTGAGAAGATCCTTCCTTTGTGGAAGGGATCTGGGGAAGTCTACCATCCACTCCAGCACCTCTGGGAACCACTCTTGAGCTGGCCAAAAGGGGGCTATCAGGGTCATTTTTGTCCCCTTTGAAGTCACAAACTTCCTGAGCACTTGCCCCAGAATCTTGAATGGGGGAAATGCGTAAACGTCTACATGAGACCAATTTAGCAGGAAGGCGTCTACTGTTAGAGCTCTGGGGTCTTCTACTACTGAACAAAAGACTTCCAGTCTTTTTGAGAGGAACGTGGCAAAGAGGTCGACATGAGGAGTCCCCCAAAGAGACCAGAGATCCCGGCAAACTTCTGAGTGGAGGGTCCATTCGGTATGAAGGACCTGGTTCCTCCTGCTCAGCCTGTCTGCTCTCACGTTCCTTACTCCTTGAACAAACCTCGTCAAAAGAGAGATGTTCCTTTGAGATGTCCACAACGCAGGTCTCTTGCGAGCTCGTAAAGAAGGGCATACGAAGTGAGTTACCCTCGCCTTGCCTTGCTTTCGAAATGTATGCAAGGGCGGTTGTATTGTCCGCATTCACTTGGACTATCTTGTTCCTCACTAAAGGTTCGAAGCTCTTTAGGGCTAGGTGTACGGCAAACAGCTCTTTGCAGTTTATGTGCCAGGACACTTGAAGAGCATTCCAAGTGCCTGACACCTCTCTCTTTCCCAAGGTTGCTCCCCAACCTTTTTCCGACGCGTCGGAAAACAATACAAGGTTTGGGTTCTGCGTTTCTAGGGAAGTACCCTTGTTCTCCTTCAGTGGGAGTAACCACCATTCTAAATGGCGTTTCATCAGAACTGGAATGGGAAAACTGTCCGAGAGAAGCCCTGTCTTCATGTTCCACGATCTTCTGAGGAAGAACTGAAGCGGACGGAGATGAAGTCTTCCTAGAGGAAAGAACTGTTCGAGCGAGGAAAGAGTCCCTAATAGGCTCAACCATTCCCTCGCCGAAGTACGTTCCTTCCTTAGGAAGAGAGAGACTTTCTCTAAACCTCTCGTTAGTCTCTCTTGAGAAGGAAATACTCGAAAACCCCGAGAATCCATCCGAATCCCCAGATAGACCAAGTTCTGGCTGGGGATCAGTTGGGACTTCTCGAGGTTCACGAGTAATCCTAAGGTCTTTATCAGGTTTAGTGTCACAGTCAGGTCCTCCAAACACTGTTTCTCTGACTTTGCTCTGATGAGCCAGTCGTCTAGGTACAGAGATATACTGATTCCTTTCAGGTGAAGCCATCTCGCCACATTTTTCATAAGGCTTGTGAAAACCTGAGGCGCCGTAGACAGGCCGAAACACAAGGCTCTGAATTGGAAGATCCTTCCCCCCGTCATGAAACGGAGGTACTCTTCGACGAAGGATGGATTCGGGCGTGAAAATAGGCATCCTGGAGATCCAGAGACACCATCCAATCCCCTTGGCGAAGAGCCGCAAGGACTGATGCAGAGGTCTCCATGGAGAACTTCTGTTTCTGAACAAACTTGTTCAGAGCGCTGACATCCAGAACTGGTCTCCAGCCCCCCGAGGCTTTCGCAACCAAGAAAAGACGATTGTAAAACCCTGGGAGCTTTGATCCAGCACTAGCTCTATAGCTCTCTTGTCCCACATCTGATCCACCATTTGTTGAAGAGTATCTTTCAACACAGGGTCCTTGTAATTGGCGGACAATTCCCGCGGAGTTGACGTCAGGGGAGGATTGTCCAGGGAAAGGAATGAGGTATCCCTTCTGTAAAACAGACATAGACCAAGCGTCTGTATCTATGAGAGTCCAGGCTTCCGCAAATCCCCGGAGCCTGGCACCTACTGGTGTTTGGAGGAGCGCCACTTCACTTTCCCCTTTTAAAGGGACGGAAAGAGGCTCTACCTCTCTTCTCAGTCGCTTTTCTTTTAGCGGTAACTCTAGCGGGAGGGCCTCCTCGAAAGGGCCGAACAGGCGTAGACACCCCTTTCTTGTCTCCCACCATCACTGTTCTCTTCTTCCTGGATGATTGCAGGAGAAGATCCTGTGTTGCTTTCTCCGTCAGAGAACGGGATATGTCCCTCACCAACTGCGAAGGGAACAGAAAGTCAGACCTGGGAGCGAATAACAAGGCTGCCCTTTGCGAATGGGATACCGCTTTTGTCAAGAAAGCGCTAAAAACAGATCTCTTCTTCAAGAGACCTGCTCCAAATAAGGAAGAAACTTCCCCTGAGCCATCCTGTACCGCCTTGTCAATACAGGACAAAATTGCAAGGAGTACGTCCGGATCGAGTCCTTCCGAGGCATGAGCCTTCTTGGACATCACACCCCAAGGGACCAATCTAGGAAGTTGAAGACTTCTAAAATGTGAAAAAGTCCCTTGAGGAGATGATCCAACTCTGAAAGACCCCAAGTAATCTTCGCAGTATGAAGGCTATGTCTCCTGGATGCATCTACCAGACTGGAAAAGTCAGCTTCAGCCGAAGCTGGGAGAGTGAGTCCCATATTCTCCCCAGTCTGGTACCAAATACCTCTCTTGCCCGTAAGTCTAGCGGGAGGCATGCAAAACACTGTCCTGACTAGCTCCTTCTTGGTTAGCATCCAGCTATCCAGCGACTGAAGAGCTCTCTTCATAGAAATCGTCGGCCTCATCTTCAAGAAAGCCGACGACTTCGGCGTCTTAGAGCATGAAAAAAGTGAACGAGGCGAAGGAGGAGCGGCAGGGATCAATGCATCTCCGTATTCCTGTAGGAGGAGAGCTGTCAAAACTTTGTAGTTAGACAGCCCTTCTCTGTCGTGAGTCTCGTCTTCTGAGTCCTCTTCCAATATCGGATCAGAAGGAGAAGTCACTTCCCGTTCCGGGTCTTCCTGCCCAATAACTCTCTCTACGGGAGACAAACTCCTAATAGGAGAGGGGCTAAGAGAGATGTATAGCGCTCCCTGCTTGGGCTGGCTCCTCGCAGCTTGGCCTGGGCGCCTCGCGCCTGGCTTGGCGGCCTCGCGGCCCTGGCGGCGGCCTCGCGCTTGGGCTGGCGCCTCGGCGGCCTGGCCCTTGGCTGCCGCGCGCCTGGCTGACTCCTTCGCGCTTGGCTGCGCCTCGCGCCTGACTGATGCCTCGCGCCTCTCTAAACTCTCGCGCCTGACTGACGCCTCGCGCCTTTCTGGTGCCATATCCTTGTATGGATGATGCTTGTCTGGCGCCTCGCGCCTGGCTGAATCCTCGCGCCTGGCTGCTTCCTCGCGCTCGGCTGACGCTGCTGGTCTGGCAGACGTATCACGTCTGGATATATCCTCGCGCCTGTAAAGCGTTTCTCGCTTGTCTGGCGCTTTAATCCTGTAAGAAGCTTCTCGTCTGGAGGAAACCTCGCGCTTGACTGGCGCCTTGCGCTTGTCTGGCGATTCAAAATCGTCCAAAGAGTCTCTATCAGAATAGATCTCAAACGCCTCACGTCCCACAGGAGCCTCACTCCTGGCGGGAGAAGGAAGACGAGACTTCTTGACAGGAAGCCTCACGTCTTTCTTACGAGGGGGATCCTTCGAAAGGACTCCTACCAAGGCGGATAACTGTTCTTGCACAGCCAAAATGATCCTCTTGGAAGCTTCTCCGGCGTCTTCTTGAACGGGAAAGGGAGACCTCGAAGGAGTTTTGTCCAAACCATGGGACGTCAAAACCCTCTTAGCCTTCTTGATCGAAGGAGGCGCTTCTTCCGAAAAGCGTTCGGGGCTAGAATCCAACACAGGATTTTTCCAGTGCCTTTTCAGGGGCCTGGACAGGTCCGAATCCTTCCACCCTCGTTTAGGAGAGGGAGAAGCGGACGAAGAGAAGCACTCTCTGAGGACGCTTTTCCTATAGCGGTCCGGAGCAGTCTGTCTATTTACAGAGCCTGCTGAAGGGACGCCTGACCGGGGGGAATTCTCCACAACCTCCGTACGGCTTTCGACTTTCCTTCTCCTCTGGGCTTGGGAGCTTGGAAGAGGTCTAGGCCTGGGAGCGTCGCAGAGACGGTCAGACGCCCCCTCCACAACACTGGGGACACTCACTTCACTATAATAGTCACTTTCACAATCCTTACCTTTCATGGCAGCCATTTTGGATTTCATCCTGTGAAGAGTAGCTTTCAGTTCAGCAATTTCCGAGGCCGAATCTGAATGTAAAGCCAGTGAGGGCCCTGATACAGAATTAGAATCAAATGCATAGTTAAGGGAAGAGTTAGAATCATTAAAAGGCTCAATAGGCCTTGTACTACTACCCGCACTCTTAGATGCCGCCCTTCTGACTCTATCCCTTTCTAACTTCTTCAAGTAAGAAGTTAGAGTCTTCCATTCCTCAACATTCAACCTCTCACACTCATGACAGGTGTTAGAAATAGAACAATCAAAACCTCTACATTTGCGACATACAGTGTGAGGATCAACCGAAGCCTTCGGTATCCTCACCTTGCAGCCTACATTCACACACACTCTCACACAACCACTTGAATCAGACATTCTTGAAGAAAAATCAAAAGCAAGTCCAAATCCAGTCCACAGTAGCGAATGCCAAAACAACGATCCAGGTACGTCACCAAAAGTCCACAAAAAGATGATCAATTGTCTAGAAAAGCGAATTCCAGTCAGGAGGTGGCAGCAACGATGTTGATACCACCGGCGACAGAAAATATATGAGTAGAAAACGGGAATGGTTTCTAGTCCTGCCGCCCAGGGCAGGCCGGTAGATCACCTGACCTACCTGTAGCGAGTGGCGCGAAATTTGAATTTCTGTCGGGGACGACGGAGTCTTAGCTATGTATATATCTGACAGGTAAGTTGATTGTATGAAAACTGAAGCCAGCATCGCTCTGTATCCCCTAATAGTCGAAGGTGCTAAATGGTTAACGTCCCTTAAGAAAAGAAGGAAATCAGCTATTTCGTTCACAGATGTTTCAGAAGACTTTAGTCTGTCTACACCATTTTCGAAACACTACCCATTTAGACTGGTATAGTCTGTTAGAAGAATCTCTTCTGCAATTCGCGATAGCTTCTGCAGCTCATCTCGAAAAACCTTTCGCTCTGACAACACTCCTGACAGTCTGAATCCTGTCAGTGCCAGAGCGGATAATCCTTGGTGGAATCTTTCGAAGTGCGGTTGTCTGAGTAGACATCTCTTTAACAGAAGTCTGGGGAAGTCTACGAGCAAGTCGAGGAGATCTGGGAACCAATCTTTCCTTGGCCAGAATGGAGCGACTAGTGTCAGAGAAACATTTTTGTGGAATGACACTTTGTTCAGCACCTGTCTTATTAGGCCAAACAGGGGAAAGGCGTACACTTCCAGGCCTGACCAGTTTAGTAACATTGCGTCGACTGACCATGCAAGAGGGTCCGGGACTGGAGAGCAAAACAGCGGAAGGCGGTTGTTCCTCGAAGTTGCAAAGAGGTCTATCATTGGCTTTCCCCAAAGTTTCCATAGGTCTAGGCAGACCTTCGCATTGAGAGTCCATTCCAGCGGCAGTACTTGATGACGGCGACTTAGTCTGTCCGCCAACACGTTCATTTTCCCTTGAACAAATCAAGGGATCAGCATAACTTGAAATTTTTCTGCCCAGAGAAGCAGATCTTTTGCAAGGTTGTAGAGGATGAAGGAGCGCGTTCCCCCTTGTTTCCTGATGTAGGAAAGTGCTGTGGAGTTGTCTCCGTGAGCTGCTACCACCTGTCCCGTCATGAGATGAGAGAACGAATGAAGTTCCAGGAACACTGCTAATAGCTCCCTCACGATTATATGAAGAGAGCGCTGCGTTTCCGACCATTCCCCTGACGTTTCGTTCTTCCCCAACAGGGCTCCCCAACCTGCGTCGGAGGCGTCTGAAAAGAACTGAAGCGTTGGGTGGAGCGGACGAAGCGAAAGACCCTCTACCAGTCTTGGTTTTGAAAGCCACCACGCTAAGTCCTCCTTGATTTCGTCCGAAATCGAGAATACTGTCGAGTCCGGTTGAGTCTTTCTGCACCATGATGCCTTTAGGAAGAATTGTAGGGGCCTTATGTGCAGTCTTCCGAGTTTGACAAACTGTTCCACCGAAGCTAGTGTTTCTAACAGACTGGTCCAATGGTTGGCGGAACAGGACTTGCGGTCCAGGAAGTCCTGTACTACTTCCAGACACGACTGGACTCTCTTTGGTGAAAGTAAAGCCCGAAAAACTCGAGAGTTCAGAGTCATCCCCAAAAAGAGAATGCTCAGAGTCGAAATTAGCTGAGATTTCTCCTCGTTTACAAGAAGACCTAACGAGTGAGTTAATGAAAGAGTCCTCTTGAGATCCTTCATGCACTGACTTTCCGAAGAGGAGCGGAGAAGCCAGTCGTCTAGGTAGAGTGACAACTCTGATGCCCAGGAGGTGTAACCACTTTCCCAGCGGATTCAGCACTCGCGTAAATACTTGTGGTGCTGTTGAGAGGCTGAAGCAAAGAGCTCGAAACTGGTAGGTCTTGCCCATGAACACAAACCAAAGGTATTTCCTGGAGTCCTGGCGAATTAGGATGCAGAAGTATGCGTCCTGCATATCCAAGGATACCATCCAGTCCCCTTGGCAAAGGGATTCCAACACCGAACAAGTCGTTTCCATATTGAATTTGGTCTTTTGAACGAACAAATTCAGAGCGCTTACATCCAGTAAGGGCCTCCAGCCCCCTGATGACTTGGGGACTACAAACAGACGGTTGTAAAACCACGGGGATGGTCTGTTGCTTATCTCCTCTATGACACCCTTCTGCACGAGAGTCTCTATTTCTCGGGTTAAGGCTACAAACTTCTCCGAGCCTGGAGAGTAGGCAGGTAATGCGATGGGAACACTGGATAGAGGTGGAGTGTCTTTGAAAGGAATGGAGTAACCGAACCGGAGAACTTGGGTCACCCAGGGTTCTGCCCCTCTGCGACTCCATTCCTCCCAGAGGAGGCTTAGCCTGCCCCCTACCGGAGCATGAAGGATTGAAGGATCACTTGGACGATTTCGTGTCGGGTTTGGTCGAGGACTTGGTCGGGTGTCGTAAATTCGACTGAGGCCTGACAACGGTCTAGACCTGCCCCCTCGAAAGGGTTTCTTCTGCAAGGGCGATTCCGAGGTGGTAGTCGTCACAGTCGAGGGTTTAACTCACTTAGAAGACTGGGCAAGTAAGTCATTAGTAGACGTCTTTTCCAGTGCAGAAAGTGTCTTGGCCACTGTTTCTTCGGGGAACAGATGATTCTTGTAGAGAGGAGAAAACAAAAGGGCGAACTTCTGAGAAGCGACTCCTCTCGAAACAAAAGAACACCAGAGCTGTCTTTTCTTGAGTCCCGAATGCAAAGAGAGAGGCCAGCTAATCGCAACCATCCCGAACTGATTTGTTGACACATGACAAAACCCCAAGCCAGTCCGATGCCAGGTCCTCCAGGAGAGTAGGGCAGTCCTCATCATCCAAAGAGGTAGGTGACAGAGAGGGTTCTTGATTCGACTCATCGTTCTTCGTACATTGTTTGCTTTCTTTCACCCAGTTCATCAGCTCTTGCAATTGTCGACGTAAAGGAACTAGACTCTCGTCTTCTTGAGTTGAAGTCGTAGCAACTGGGGTTGTGGACTTCGACACGATCGACACCGGAGGTCTCGCGCCAGTTGAATTATCTGTCGCATGCGAAGTCGAAGGTAAACTTTCGACAGTTGATGAATCAAAGATCTTGACGAACTCAGAATCAGTTGTTCCACAATCGAGTCGAAGGCGGCTGTTGCTGTCGTAAGAATCCGAGGCGAAGTCCATGTAGCTACGCTACACGACGGGCGAGGGTTATCTACTTCTTTGTTCCTCTTCACAGGGGGCGGAGAGAACACCTCTTCATTTGAACGTCTCTTCAACAGATGGGAGACTGAAGAATCACGCCACTTACGACGTCTAATCGGCGACGAATCACTCGACTCTGTCAATAAGTGATTACAGAACGACACACCTTTCCAATGGTGTTTAGTCGAATCCTGCTGTTGCACCACAGGATCGACGGAGGAAGCTACTGTCTGTGGGCAAACCCCGACAGTCTCCCTTGGACCTCCGGTATGTCTTCTCCCTGAGGCAGGGAGCGGGACAGGGACCTTTGTCTAGAAGAGCTATCGGGACAAACAGTCACCCCCTCAGATTGCACTGCACTGACACTTTTCACTTCACTAGAAGTCTTTTCTATGAAAGACTTTACCGATAAACCTATCTGCATAACCGTGTTAGCTAATACATCAAATTTCTTTTCAAATTTAGACTCGAGGCTGGCAATGGTGAAAGGAGAAACTCCACGGGAAGTTGGCAAGGGAGTTACAGGAGCAGGAGGACTCAAGATCGGAGACATAATAAGAGGAGAAGGAGAAGGAATAGGAGCAGATGCTTCGATAGAAGAAGCAGAAGAAGCTAAACTAGTCTTACTTTCAGCTCTGAGAGCCGCCTTCCTCTTCCTATCCTTAATTACCTTCCCCGAGTGAGAAACAAAAACTTTCTACTGTTGTTCACTCCAATCCTTGCATTCATCACAAGTAGACTCTCTAGAGCACTCACAACCCCTACACTTGATGCACTTGGTGTGTGAATCATAAATAAATTTAACTAACCTAGTTTTGCACCTTCCAGCGCAAAACCAAACTACTGAAGGACTAGAGTCCGACATGATGGTAAGACCACAAAATTGCAGAAAAGAAATTCAGCTTCAATCCTACAAACACAGAGTTGAATATTGGAGAGATATACTTCCCAACAAATGAAGAAAAAGTCTGCACCGACCACTGATGTTCACCAGAAGCCGGCAGAGAACGAAGTGATGTTACCTGGGCAGTTGTACCTGTAGCTCCCTCGAGTGGAGGGAGATGACGTCACCTACATCAGCGATGGCGGCGCCACCACGGAAGTTTTGAATCTAGTCTGCCATTCATAGGGAACCTACAGCTGTATAATTGTTCGGTAAGACACTGCAATAAAATATCTCCTTAAATGTTGAAGAAAATAAATCATTGTCTGGAGAGTTTAGTCTTCTAAAATTATGTAAATGGCATTAGTAAAACTATGAGGAGATCACCAATTTCCTTTGGCCCACTGATAGTTGAAATCCAGAGGTACCTAAGTTGGATAAACTTTAAGATAAATCCTCGTCGTGTTTTACATACACGCACACACACACACACATGGGACGCAGTAAAGCACTACGAGTAACTTAACACACATGCTTAAGCACAGCTAAACAGACACTTAAGCAAACGTACATGCGCATCTCACATACTCACTAGTACAGACACAACTTGCAGACACATACACATTCACACAGGTAATCACTCACAGGCACACATCCAGACACCCTCAATGTCATCTGATGACATTGAACTGCAGTAACACTCATTTTTTTTGCAGTGAAACAAAAACAAAAAATTATGTAAGAGCATAAAAAATTTAATTCATGATTTGAAATTAATATTATCCCAAGCCACTTCTAGCAAGGTTATGCGACCCCCCCCCCCCCCTGCCAAGGCTTCGTGACCCACCGGTTGGAAACCCCTGGTTTAGCATATCCCCTTCTACAAGACCACGGGGAAGGCCATTTCTGTTTGGTCCAATGTAGTTCACAATTTTTGGCTGATGCGCAGACTAGATGGGCCACCATTGACTTGGAATGTTTAGCTTCAGTTTGGGCTAAAACTAAATGTTGCCAATTATTTACTTGGATTACCCCATTTCACATTGGTTACTGACCATAAACTCCTGGTATCCATCTTAAATACAGGTAACAGGACTTAAGGCTGCCCTGCTTCTTGACATAGTCCACCACCGTGGCATTGTCACACATCAGAGCTACCACCTGGTTCCTGACTCTGTGCTCGAACCCCTGGATCACGCAAGGCATCTCCGGAGAGAGGTCCAAGAAGGGAGACTCCCGGAGGGTGCTTGACCCGTCCAAGCACTACCAGAGGCCCTCCCTGGTGTCCTGCGAAGGGAGGATGAGCTTCCAAAGAGGATCTTCCTTTGGGGACCAGCCCTCCTTCAGGTTCCACTGGACAGGCCTCATCTTCAGCCTGCCTCGGGGGACCAGCTTCTCCAGAGAGACCAGATGACCCAGGAGTCTCTGCCACTCCCTCACTAGGAGGGGGGAGTCCTGCAAGAAGGGACGAGCTATCCTCTGCAGGATGGCCAGTCTGTCCTCCGAGGGGAAGGCCCTGGCCACTCTCGTCTCCAGATCCATCCCCAGGTACACCATCCTGGTGGCTGGGACCAGATGGGATTTCTCCCAGTTCAGGACTATGCATAGCTTCAAGCAGAAGGCCAGGAGCTCGTCCCTCTGTTTCTCTAAGGCCTCCTTGAGGAGGAAAGCAACAACCAATCATCCAGGTACCGCATGAGACGGATCCCCTTCCTGTGAGCCCAGGACGACACAAGGGAGAACACTCTGGTGAACACTGTGGGACTGTGGACAGACCAAAGCAGAGGGTCCTGAACTGGTAGGATTTGCCCTCCCATCTGATGCGTAAGTACCACGACATCCTGCTGGATGGGTGCGCCAGGATCTGGATGTACGTGTCCTTTAGGTCCAGGGACAACATAAAGTCCCCTTCCCTCAGGGACGCCAGGACCGTCCTCGGGGTTTCCATTTTGAAGGGGGTCTAGTGGATGAACATGTTCAGGATCGACAGGTCTATGACCGGCCTCCACCCCACTGAAGACTTCACCAGGAAGAGGTGACTGAAGAACCCAGGGGATGTGTCCTCCACTTACTGGAGGGCTCTCTTCTCTAGCAAAGACCGGACTTCCGACAGTAAAGCTTCACCCTGACCGGGGTCCCGGGGCTGGAAGGACTATGTTCATGGTATCTCTGTCAAGGGGGGCTTCCTGTCCAGGAAGGGAATCCGGTAACCGTCCCTGAGGATCTGCACTTTCCAAGGGTCGGCTCTGAGATCCTCCAACTTGTGGCGGGAGAGGGAAGGGGCCTTGCGTCCTACTTCCTCCTGGGGAAGCAGCCGTTTCGGCCCCTACAGGAGGCAGTAGGTCTGGGTCTGAAGGAGGCTGAGGAAGACGAGGGGTCCCTGGAGGAGGGATAAGTCCCCTGTTCCCCCCAACCTCTGAAAATCAGTTCAAGGTTGGAAGAGGCGGGCTGAGCCCCCTGTTGTTCTGAGGCCTCAGCCAGGGGACTTCCTGAGCCCTACGCTGGATATGGTTCCAAAAGGAGGGGGGTGCGTGGGCAGTGGGGGGAAAAGCTGGTGAATCAGGGTGACTCCGACCGGGCCCGTCATGGGACACCCATTGGTCTGCACTTCCCGAACACCGCCTCCTCCACTGGGCAAAAGGAGGGGAGGAATGTCAAGGAACGGAGCCTGCCTGGCACGAGTGGCCTGCAAGGGGCGCGCTGTAGCGGGGCGGGATCCACCGAGCCAGCAGGGGGAACAGCCGCTGGCAGAGCGAAGCACCCCACCCGTAGGGCTGTCACGGACGCCATGAGTTCGGGAGCCCTCTGCGGGGACTAACCGCTTGAGGAGTGACGACAACCGTGGTGGCATGATCCGTCCCGACGGCTGCCGCTCCTATTCCGACCCCTGCTTTCCTAGCTACGACGGGGAGAGCGGGAGCAGCGGCTTGGTGAGGAGGAGGAAGAATGCGCTCGACTACTCCCAACGTGGCGCCTCCGCTTTGCGCTCTGCCTACTCCTATAGGAGCACCTATCAGAGTCGGTGGACTCCAAGGAGGAGTAATCCTCGGGAGAAGGGGGTTTCCTCTTGCTCTTCCTGCCCTTGGTCCAGGAGGAGAGGGTCCGAAGCTCGGTCTGGTCTGGGGCAACGGCTACCGGGGGAGCTTTACCTTTGGGAAGCATCCCAGCCCTCAGTTCTGACCTTCCGGGGAAGAGCGGAGCCATCTCCCAGTCATGAAAATCATCCTCCCGGAGAGGAGATCTGAAAGGGGTCCGGGGGTTACCAGACAAGGACCAGGACAGGAACTCTGATGACACCGTAGGCTCTCACTGCCACCTGTGGCAGGCCAACCCCTTGGGGAAGGTGAAGGGAAGCAAGGACGAGGTGGAAGACAACACAACAGCAACCTCAGCTGAAGTGGACAGAGCACTTGGCTCCAAGGCCATACGCACCGGCGTGCGCCCCAGAGTGGGGTGAGCTGCACTCCCTGGAGTGGGGAGAGCCACACTATCTGGAGCAGGGTGAGCAGCTCACACTGAGCGGAGAGCCGACGCAAACACCTCTGCCAACGGAGCGCCCCAAAGGCTGAAGCGAGACCACACGTCTTGCAGGAAACCATTGTCCCCGGGTGGCACAACCCGTATAGGAGACACGGACTCATTGGACTCTGCAATGGGCAGAGGCCTGGCAATGAACTCACCTAGATCTCCTCACTAGGAGGGAACAGGGGAAGACTTTGGCAGAAAAACTGGTGACGGGGCACGTCTAGTCGACAAGGGCTCCTACGACCATGACTTCTTCGTGGGTGACCTGCCCTTATTCTTCTTCCTCTTGGTCGAGGCCAAAGTCCACTGGAAGGGAGGCCAGGATACACACTCTGGACACGTGGACTCTGGTGAGCGGGGGCCACCACAACACGAGTTACATGAGTGGGGGTCGATCTTCGTAGAAGACAAGAGAGCCCCACATGACTTGCCCTCTGAAGGGCCTGGACAGCGGCGCTGAGGAGTGTCTGACTCCATGAGAGAAGGCGCGCGCGCGCACACACACACACACACACACAGGGGAGAGAAGACTCACACACAAGGGAAACACAAAGGGAATCAGGCCAGTAAACAGATAACAAGCTGAGATGTGTATACAGGTCAGTGACCAGGAAAACACTGAAGTCGGAGGTCCTGGGTCGCGTAGCCTTGACCCTCGCAGCATGTACCTGGCTAGGTGTGGAATGGGTACCTGGATTTTTTTGGTCGGTACCAGATTGACATCCAGGAATCTCCTATTAAAGTAGTTTGAGGTAAGTGCTTTTTATATCAGTTAAATACAAGTTCCGGTCAGTTAATCGTTGCCATCTTTTCATTCTTAAAGTACCCCCATTTTTCCTGTTGAATGCGATAGCAGGTCTGTTAATTAACGTTATTTCAGTTTATATTATGCAGTAATTACATCACATTATTTGCATTATGTCATCATTTGGATTGTTCATTGAGAACATTGGGTGTTTGCATTCCCCTTAAGGGCCAACAAAATGAAGACTCGCAAATTTACTCTTTAAGTGTGTTTGTGATTTACAATCATTGTTCAAACCTGATTCTTGGAGATTATGGTGTTTTATAATTTTTGGGGGGGTGTCGTCGAATTTTGTGCATTTTGTAAATGCGTGTTTGGTTTGTGATAAAGTGTTACCTTCGACTAATATCACAGAAAGTTGCTCTTCACGGCTTTAGTGACGTCATTGTACCACCCCCGTCCCCGTTGTAGTGCACCCATTATTAACATGTCAAGTGCGCAACCAACCTTAGTGGTAATTCTAAGTGATGTCTTCATGTCTGATTTTACCTTAGCAATTGATTTTTCCTACAGTTTTAATGCTTTAGCTGTAGAAGTAGTCTTTAGTGGTCAACTGTTATTTACAGCAAGCACTCGCTACCTAACAACCAACCTCCACTCTTTACCAACTCGTATCTTCTACACTCACCACCCGGAGTGCCCCACCTCTTGTCAGTTGCTCCCTGAGAGTTGTGAATTCCTCTGTCTCTACCAGAACACAAATAATGCTTTGTTTACGTTTGTTCTCCCCCCACATCCACACAAAACCCCCAATTCCCAAAATCCCCCATCATTGTTGGTTAGACATAGGAGGTAAATAACAGTTGATCACCAACTCATAGATAACTACTGCTTCTTCATCAAAAGCACTACAACTGTAGGCAAAATCAACTTCCCAGGTAACAGCAGGTCCACCATAATCAATTAGAAAGGTTATTGCCCATTATGTTAGGTAAATATAATGTGGTTAGGTGAGGACCTACCTAGCATTACAGGAAAAGTTAAAGTCTATTTATGTATGAGGAACCTGTCCCAGTCAGCAACTGGCGAGAATCACACCGTGCAACTATTGTAAAGTTTTAGTGCTGAGTACTGTATGCTAACAGCCTCTAAGCTCGGCTTAGGCCTAGCCCATGTATTAATAGTTGTTAGGCTAACTCTAAAGTCTAGCCTAACTGAGCCAATAGGGTAAATGAATGAACGATGACATAGTGGCCACCTCTCGCAGATCGCTGCCACTTCCTGACAAAGTGCTTGAATTATGCCATTAGGGGGAAACACCGCAGTGGATCCATCGTCATCGTGTGGATCAGCCTTATTCACTCGATATTTAATTGGTGAAACAAGAATACAATTACATCTTTAAGCATACCATTCTAAAGATTGAAGTTTCGTCAACATAATGTGATATGTGAAAGCGCCATATGAACTAAAACAGGCATGTGAGGTCTTTGTAAAATATGTTTTCAAGACAGTTTTGAAATCCAATGTGGCGTCCACCGACTGAGATGCCGTTCGTAACAGCAAAGGATCCAACATCTTTCCCAGCACTCATTTGAACAATGTTAGTGTATATATGTAACATTTATTGATCTTACTCAAGACTGCAGTTGTAATCAGCACAATAAAACAACATTTTGTTGCCTATAATAGTGAAAGTATGAAACTTCTTATTCCCGGGGTCATGGTTTGAACTGAAATTCATTTTTACCTTGTAATCAGTGGTTTTATCCTTACTGCCATCATAACTGAAACTTCACAGTGCTTATTTGATTGTAATTATACATGTTTTGGTCTTGATTCACTCCAAATTGCACTTGAACTATGTTGCGGTTCCTGGGTTCCTGGTTCCTAAGCCCTCACTCCACAAACACAGTTGTGGGCAGCTAGTACCCGGGTTATGAGGTGCAAAGCTTTATTCCCTCAACTGTTTACTTTACTCATTACTCATTTTGCATCCAAATTAACCCTGAAAAATTAAAGATATTTCTAAAGTAGATACCAGCAGACGACGGCAAAATGACTCATCGTTACCAATTTAGTGGAACTTCACACATACGCCGATGCTTTTACAAACTGTTTCCATGAATTCTAGTTGTCATAGTAATGCAATAATGATAAAATTGTTCTAATATGTATATATACTACAAATGGATACGCTAATTTCACTTATTTCCCCGGTTTTGTGTAAGTCTTATACCCAGTCTGGAGGGTAAACACATACCAACTGGCAACACTGATAAACAATAGAAGAGCGCAAACAACGCCGTAGGTACTGTTCACAGCAAAAACTGTTGATACTTGAGTCAGGAATCTAGGTACTTTTTCAACAATGAATATTTTCAAATTAACAATCATGAATATGTAAAAAAATTATGCAATTCATGACTTTATACTGCCGTTTAACTATTTATTTAAATAATTATCTAGTGCACGCTTCTTCTTCTTCTACCAAAACATCGTAGTTTCCTTGGATAAGCCATGGTTGGTGTCATTGCTGACGACTGTTGAGAAGAAAGTGCCCCAGCGTCTATGGGTACAAGTGGTGTGCGGATTTAGCACATGGAATGGAAAGTTTATTGACACAAGTGACTCCGCAAACATCGAATGGCGCCAATCTTCTCAATTGTTGGTGTTATAAGTAAAAATTTCGAAAGCATCATGGAGGTATGTTTGCACTGCGCATGGCTAGACTTTCACTAATCTCTGTTTGATCTTAAAATATGACCTTAATTTCTAACTTTGTAGAAAATACTTACTTCAAAAGGATAGTAGAGGTATTGAGCTGTTGCTCTCACCAACGATGACTCGTGACTGGTGCCCCTCTCCGGGGTCAGGATGTGTTAAAGTACTTTTTCGAAGGGTGGATCCACACACGGTGAAAACTGGATCAGCTAGTCCAGTCAATTATTTCCCATTTCGTAATTTAGGAGAAATCACTACTTTGAGAAGAACATAAAGGTCTTGGTGTGCTGCCAGGATGGGCCACAACTCTTGACTGATGCTCATGGCAGTGAATTCAAGTAAAGTAGCTAGCCCTAGTAGGTAGTACTTTTTCGCGAAGTTGGGCACATTCCGGGATCGGTGACTGCTATGTCGCCGCTCGATCATTTACCATATGCTAGTCTAAAAAACTGCAAGATACTAAAACCATTTCCTTGAAATCATGGCTAGGATGATTAAAAACTTCAGAGGGTGAATGTCTAGGCCTAGTCTAACCTAACCTAGCCTTGCCAACTAGACCTAGGTCTAGCATAGAGATAAGATGACAGGGCCTAGCTAGTAGGCGGTAAAACTTCACTTTAGTTACGCGGCTTGATTCCTGCCAGGGACAGGCTCCTCATACATAAGTGGACATGGGGGAAAAACCGACTGGACTGGCGGATACAGTTGCCACAGCATGTGAAGCCACCGTGCGAAAAAGTACTTTAACACATCCTGGCACTGGAGTTGTTGGTGGTGAGAGCATGAGCTCGAGACCTCTACTCTCCTTTTGAAGTAAATATTTTCTCCAAAGTTAGAAATTAAGGCCATATTTTAAGATCAAACAGAGGTTAATGAAAGTCTGGCTCTATGCAGTGCACATTTACCTCCATGACGCTTTCAAAATTTTTACTTACAACTCGGAATATTTAGAAGATTGACGCCATCTCGATGTTTGCAGAGTCGCTTGTGTCAATAAACTTCCCATTCCATGTGCTAAATCCGCACACCACTTTTACCCATAGACACTGGGGCACTTTCTTCACAACAATCTTAAACAATGACTTCCAACCACGACTTATCCAAGGGAACTACGATTTTTGGTAGAAGAAGAAGAAGCGTGCACTAGATAATTATTTAAATAAATAGTTAAACGGCAGTATAAGGTCATGAATTGCATAAATTTTTTTTACATATTCATGATTATTAATTTGAAAATATTCGTTGTTGAAAAAGTAAATAGATTCCTGACTCAAATATCAACAGTTTTGCTGTGAACAGTACCTACAGCGTTGTTTGCGCTCTTCTATTGTTTATCAGTGTTGCCAACTGGTATGTGTTTACCCTCCAAACTCGGTATAAGACTTACACAAAATCAAGAAAATAAGTGAAATTAGCGTATCTATTTGTAATATGTATACATACATATTAGCGCAATTTTGTCATTATTGCATTACTATGACAACTAGAATTTGTGGAAAGTTTGTAAAAGCATCGGCGTATGTGTGAAGCTCCACTAGATTGGCAAGAATGACTGTCATTTTGCTGTCTGATTGTATCTACTTCAGAAACATCTGTAATTTTTCGGGGTTGATTTAGTTGCAAAAAAGGGATAATAGAAATAAATTAAATAAACATTTTGAAGTAACAAAGTAAAGTTAAACTAAATAATGAGTAAACAATTGAGGGAATAAAGCTTTGCACCTCATAATCCGTGTAGTTGTGTGCTGCCTGCAACTGTGTTTGTGGAGTGAGCGCTTAGGAACCAGGAACTGCAACATAGTTCAAGCGCAATTTGGATTGAATTACGACCAAAACATGTATAATTACAATCAAATAAGCACTGTGGAGTTTCAGTTGTGATGGCAGTAAGGATAAAACCACCGATTACAAGGTAAAAATGAATTTCAGTTCAAACCATGACCACGGGAATAAGAAGTTTCATACTTTCACTAATATAGGCAACAAAAAGGGATTTTGACGTAAGGAAAAATCTATTTCTGGGCGATTGGCTCGTGTCGCCAGCGAAATATCCTTTAATCTATTATTTCTAGGGTAAATGTACTAACACATACCAGAGAATAAATAAATAAAGAAAAAGGTCAGTATAACTGACTCGCTCACCCTCCCAGAGAGTGTCGGTATGAACACTATGGCGAGTGAGACCACTACCACGAGCCAAATGCCAATAGAATCCTCCCACTACAAAATCCCCCAAGAGGGGAGCCGACCAAGAGTGGGCAGCACCTACTACTACTACTCCATCCCATGCTGCCGACTGCTGCGCCTCTGGTGGCCATCCTGAAGTTAGCAGACAATCTTGGCGATGGGATGGGTAGGGCGGGATTTCGCTGGCGACACAAGCCAATCGCCCAGAAATAGATTTTTCCTTACGTCAAAATCCCTTTTCTGGGCTCAGCTCGTGTCGCTGCGCGAAATCGTACCAGAGAAATAGACAAGATTGTAAAGAAATTCAACAAAATATAAAGGGTCTCAAATAAAAGATAAAATAAAAATAATTCAATATAATTGCTAATAAAGATACATATACACAGTGATACAAATAGAAATATTACTTAATTATACTTAATGCTAATAATATTTCTTAACTTAAGGTAATATACATATATACAGGAGAAATATCATATATGTACAACAATGGTATCTGTGTAAAGCTTATGTATCAAAACAATGTAAAGCAATTAATATACAAGTTTGAATAAAACAAACTCAACAATAATAAAATATAAAAGAATGTATATGACTTAATATACAAAACCCGTAACCATTATAATAAGATGTATCTCCTAGCATAAAAATAAGGAGATGACATCCACGAGATCAGTAATCATCACCAATGTGAGTGTCCCTAGCAAAAAAATAAGGGACACCCACTATATCATCATCAAAGCAGCTAAGACACAAGGTGATCGTAATTGAACAAGGCAGGAATAGACGAACTGTTGGGTGAGGCAGGTAGAAAGGAGGACTGAATCTTCTACTAAGGATTAGTCAGAGTCAGGGAAACTATGTTACCCGCTGCAACTGCTGAAAATTTCAGGGCTTCCAAGGACTTTAAGTAATGACGTTTGAACACTGTCGGTGATTTCCATCCAGTATACTTTTTCAACTCATCGAAGTTCATATGTTGGAAATAGTTAATTGAGGTGGCTACTGCCCTGACATCATGTGCTTTTGGGAAAGAGTCAGGATTGGCTTGTTTAATGAAGTACAGGATTTGTTGCCTGATGCCTTTAATAGATAAAGTACCACCTTTTTCTCTCCTAAAGAGAGGACCCGATGAGGATGAGGAGGTCCTAGATAGAAAGGCTCGTAACGTTGAAACTGGGCAAAGAGATATATCTTGTGGAAGGGGTAGTACCTTCCATGGTTCCCACCTCATCAAAGGATCTTCATTCTTAGCTAAAAAGCTACGTTCCGGTGAAAGTAGCACTTCCCCTGTGGGAAGGAACTGAATATGATCCGGATCTCTGGATAAAGCCGACAGTTCTGAAATTCTAGCTCCTGAGGCCAAGCTTAATAAAAATAGGGTTTTTCTTAACAGCATTATAAATGAGCATGTGTCATTATTGGTTTCTGAAGCCAGTTTTAGAACATCGTTTAAGAACCATGATACTGACGTAGGCCTTACAGAAGGTCTAAGTCTAGCACAGGCCTTGGGAATAGACGAGAAGTAGGAATCTGTCAAGTCTATGTTGAACCCAAATTGAAAAATCTTTTTCAAGGCTGACTTGTTTGTCGTAATTGTGCTAGCTGCTAAGCCTTTTTCAAATAAGGATCTGAAAAAGGATATAGCTGAATTGATTGTCATGATCTTAATATCTGATTCTTTCAGGAAGGTTGCTAACTTTTTGACAGCAGCATCAAACTGTCTCAAAGTTGAATCTCTCTTATCTGAATTTCAAGAAGAGAATATTCTGAGGGTCAATATTCGCATCTCTTTCGCTGCAAACTTCATGAAAATCCATAAAGTTAGGGTTTTGAGAATCCCTGAGGAAGCGAACACAGTCTTCGTTTGTACTGACTGGGAGAGCTTGGGATTGGGGATCCGAAGAGGGCGGAGACCCAGTTCCAGGATGAGAGGGTACCAATTGCTCTTCGGCCAGTCTGGGGCTACTAGAGCCACTTGACCCTTGAATGTCCTGAGTTTGTTTAACACTTTCATGAGAAGATTCACCGGAGGAAAGACATAAATCTTCTCCCAGTTGTTCCAATCTAGAGCCAGGGCGTCCGTGGCATAGGCCAGAGGGTCCAGGTTGGGGGCCACATAACACGGGAGTTTGTGGTTCGCTTGGGATGCGAAGAGATCTACATGTAGACCTGGAACTCTCTGAAGAATCCATTGGAACGAACTGTTGTCCAGTGACCATTCCGACTCTAGAGGTACTGATCGGGATAGAGCATCTGCTATGACGTTTCTCACTCCAGCTATATGGGTGGAGGAGAGATGCCAACTGAACTTGTCCGCCAGGGAGAATATGGCTACCATGACATTGTTTAGATGACGTGACTTGGAGCCTCCTCTGTTTATACAATGTACTACCACTGCGCTGTCCAGGACTAGCTTTATGTGGAGTACTTTGGCGGACGTAACCTTTTTAGAGTCAAGAACAGTGCCATTGCCTCCAGTACGTTTATATGGAACTGACGGAACTGAGGTGACCACGTTCCCTGAACCTTTTTGAACTGGGAATATCCTCCCCAACCGCTTAATGAAGCGTCTGTGTGGATAGTGATCCCTGGAGGAGGAAACTGAAGGGGCACTGACACCGATAGGTTCTTGACTTTCGCCCACGGCGCCGAAGTCGATTCTTTAGAATCAGAGGGACTGAGGACAATTTGTCCCTGGAGGCCTGATATTTGCCCGTGAGACGCCAAATTCTGGTTAGGTCTTTCAGTTTGGCTTTCATTAGGATGTTCTCACTGATGCAAACTGGAGAGAACCCAGGATCCTTTCCTGAGATCTTCTTGAAGCCAGTTTGTGACTTAGAAATTGCTTGACTGACTTTGCTATTTCCTTCCTTTTGGACGATGGAATCGACAGAGTATGGGAGGATAGATTCCATTGAATGCCTAGCCACTGAAAGTTTGACTCTGGAGTGAGTCTTGATTTGGTCCTGTTTATCTTGAAGCCTAGATATTCCAGGAACTGAATCACTTTCAGTGTTGCTTTGTTACATTCCTCGACTGTTGAAGCCCAGATCAACCAATCGTCGAGATACGCTACTACCATAACCCCTTGCGATCTGAGTTGTTGAACAACTACTTCCGCCAGCTTCGTAAACACTCTGGGTGCTACGTTGAGCCCGAAAGGAACTACCTTGAAGGAGAATGTCTGGTCGCCTATCTTGAAGCCTAGATAAGGACGGAAGTGTCTTGCAATAGGGATATGATAGTAAGCGTCTGTAAGATCGATAAAGGTGGTGACGGCCCCACGGGGAAGTAAGGTCCGCACCTGCGAGATCGTGAGCATCTTGAACTTGTCGCAGCGAATGGCTAAGTTTAAGCGGGACAAGTCTAAGATTACTCTTCTTTTTGTGAGCCTTTCTTTGGCACGCTGAACAAGCGACCTTGAAATTTTAATCTTTTGACTCTCGCTATAGCTCCTTTCTGAAGGAGATCCTCCGCATACTCCGTCAGTTCTTTGGAAGGAAGTTGACGGAAAAGGCCTGGATGGAGGTGGGTTCGTTAACCAGCTCCAACCCAGGCCTTTTGACACAATGCTCTGAGCCCACTTGCTGAAGTTCCACCGGTGGCGAAAGTGAAACAGCCTCCCTCCTACCTGAAGTTCTTCATTGGTTCTGGTAGCCTCCTCGGCCTCCTCTGAAGTGTTTTCCCCTATTAAAGGGACCTCCCGATCCTCTCCCACGAAAGGAACGTTTACCTCTGCCTCCCTTACCCGAGCGGTCATACTTCTGTGAAGATTGACTCTCGAAGGTTTTGATTGTAAGCTGGAGAGATGGCATAAGAGGTGGAGGGCTGAGGCTGAGGGGAGATCACGTAAATTGGCTGTGATTGAGCCTTTGAAGTGGAGGGTTGGGCTGTTTGCACTAAGGGAACCGCCGGAACTTGCTGAGAAAAGCGTGGCTGCTTTTTCTGGTAGGGCTGGAAACGCCTGGGTTTCCTTTGCCCTTTACCTCTAGCTGCAAGATCTTGCCTCCTCCTAGCCGTAAGGCCCCAACGGTCCTTAAGGCTCTGGTTCAACCTCGTAGCCTCTGACTGGACTTCCTTCACCATCGCTTCTGGGAAGAGATCTGCTCCCCAGATGCTTGACGAGAGTAACCTATTCGGCTCGTGCCGAATGGTTGCTTCTTGTAGGACATGCTTCCTACAATTCGTTCTAGCAGTGGCAAACTCAAACATATCTGACTGTACCGTTTGAGTCAGGGATTTGGTCATAAGCTTGAAAAGCGGCTCTGAACCATAGGCTATGGTGGCCACCTCGGTCATAGCCATAGAATTAATCGATCTGGCTAATCGCGATTTAGCGTCAAATTCAGCCTGAATAAGGCTATCTGGAAGCCTGGGTAGCTTTTCACCAAACTGCTCCATAGCACAGTAGGTTTGAGTTTGCAGCTGAGAAGGTGTTCGGTAAGTCTTCCCATAATTCTCCGGCTGAAGGAAGTAACGGAGATGTAGGATCTGCTTCCTTCAGTTGAGGCATGGGGTCCCCCTTCTGGGCCGCTGGAATGGTAGACGTCGCGATCTTAGTCAGGAAAGGGAGCGGGGTACTCTCATCCATCGTGAAGATCGTAAAGGGACTCTTGAAGGGTTGGATTTTCGTATTAGAACAATCCATGTCCTCTAAACACCTGAGCCATTCTCTCTGAGCCTGGTCACGTGAATAGAGGACCGTCTCCTTTGGTACCCATCATCTCGAATCATGGCTGAGGTGGTGAGCCTTGCGTAGCCGATGAACGGAGGCTGAAGGTCTTCCGGGTAGAACTCGAAGTCCTCTATCCTTCGAGTTCCAAATTCCGGTATAGAAATGAGTCCGTCTTGGAAGGGGGCGTATGACGCTACTCTCCACGGGTTGTTCATCGAGAACGGAGGTAGCGAGTCATACGGGGGAAGCTGGGCTCCACCTGCATTGGAAGGTGGAGGAGAGGCTAGAGGAGCTTGGCTCAGTCCGGCTATAATGGAGTCTTGAGAAGTAATCCTATCCGACAACCGAGAGATCATTTGTTCCATGCTACTCTTTAGAGACCCAACCAGGTCGCCCACCTGTTGTAACAGGCCAGCATTGGAGTCCAAAGCCGGAGCTGCTGCGGAGGTGGAGGGGTAGCTCTGAATTGGAACCAAGGGTAGCGGAACTGACGACTCAGCCGGAGTGTGAGATCTCTCTCTGGAGGATTTACTCCTCGAGGACTTAGAGCCGGACCCAGAAGCTTTAGATCTGTCTGCTCCGGGATTCCTAGCCGGAGACTTACGAGAGGAGGATGAGGCCGAAGTCGTCTTCTTAGACGACGACGACGTCTTTGTCAAGGATTTCACTGCTTGACCCTTGACCTTGGGTCTAACCGAAGCGTCAGGAGGAGTATACAATTCATCACCCGTAAAGCCTTGGAAGGATGGAGAGGTTGCAGGAGTAAGAAACAGTTACGCCCAAGGGTATCCCTTGGGTGTCCACCTTACCTACCTCGACCAACAGGTCGTCTACACCTACCATAGGTTCTACATTAATATCCAACGTAGCGACTTCCGAGGAGATATCCTGGCCCTTGGTCAGTCAATGAGGCAGCCAGCTGTGCTGGATGAAGGCGATAGTCGGGGCAGCCTCTGCTGGGTCGACGTATCCTGTCGCCTTGCCTCCGGGGAAGATTAGTACCGCCAACCTTTTCTCCAGGATGTAGGGCATACCCTTGGCGGCGTTCTTCCCGAAACCGCCGACCCAGGCCCGCAGGGTTGCCAGTGCGTATCCCTCACTGCCGGCGCCTGGAAGAGAGGGTATCGATTAGATTTAAGAATAACTTAAAACTAAAGATAACTTAAAGTATAACTTAAACTTATAGGGCTATAAGGCCCTTTGAATTTTCCTTAAGTTAGAGTAATTGATGCAAACTTAAGCACTAAAAGAGATGCGGACCAGCTAGCGGAGATGGAATACTTACCCCGTCTAAAGCTGGCTCACCAGATCGTAACATATGGTACACGTCTCATGGTACCAGACCTGGATGTCCCCGTGCGGAGTCGCGCATGGAGCATGGGACCGGCAAACTTCGTGTCCACACGGGTCCTGAAGTGTGGCGGCGCATCCCGGATGCTCACAGTTGGTGGTCTGTAAGTGGAAAGACACATGAGTATCTTAAAGAATATCACTTACAGGCTAAAAGGACAGAACAACTCCATTGCATGCCGGAGCTCGGAAAAAAATCGGGCATAGCCCCTCCCTTAACTAGCTGAATAGGCTATAAACCCCGGAGGTATCCGGTGAAAAGAAGGGAGGGGGAATGGTTTAAGGTACTTAAAATAAACTTAACATCTTAAACCTAAAAGCTCGAACGTACCGGACTAAGTCCATGCCCCCCCCGTGGCGGAGTGATAACTCAGTGAAACGGAGAGGTTAGACGAGACCGACTGTATGTTCCGGTCCACCCCGTGGGGTAGACTTAGCACGTTTCCGCTAGATGCCAGGCCTCCGGTGGTAAAGGAGCCCTAGTAAGGTGGGAAAGAGCGGGGGCATACAGACTCGGGCTAGTAACGGAGCGACGAAGTAGTAATGGAGAGGGGGAAAGGCCAGTCCCCCCCCCACCTTACATCCGACCGGACCGAGAGCCGGAGAGGTCGAGTCCAGTCTGGGTCTGTCCCGTCCCTCTACCCCCCTCCGCCTGGGGGGAGAGAGGGAGGCAGGCTCGGGTATGCGGAGCGAGCATGGGCAGGCCTAACCACCCCCCCCGACTCTATGGAAGAGCGGGAGGGGGGAAAGGTGACTGGACAGGCGTCTGGCTGCCTCGTGATCACATAGTGACCACGGGGCGATAAGAACAACAACTAAGCCTAAAACATAACCAACTGATCAGCGAGATGCTATCGGGAAGCAACCGAGCTGACCAGCGGTAACATAAAGGCCCAATAGGCCGTGACCTAGGCTAAGCGAGCCAGACGCCTAACTAACCTAACAAAATCACATAGATAATAAAATGAATAATAAAATGAAAGAAAGAAAACAAATAGTGGGGAGAAAAAATCCAGGAGTGTACGACTAACCCGAAGGCAAGTCTACCACTCAAAGCTAGCCGATGCCGATACTAAGAGCCGTGGCTAGGGTCTGGATGGAAGAGCCTACATAAGGTAAAAGACATGCATGCATGACCAAACCGTGTAGACCTTACTCTAAACAAAGCGGATAATAAAATAGAGCGTACAAAGACAGGGGATGCTCTGGGTATGGGAGACCCAGAACGGACCCATCACGAGGCAGAACCATGCTGCCATGCTCCGACCTAGAGATCGTATTTATACCTAAAAAACGGCAAATACGTGCTCAGGGCCGGAAAAAACCAAATAGCAATAAACACTGAGTACTTAACTTAGCTGCTGCGATGGCTGCACGCTCCATTGTAATAAAATCCAAACGAAAGGGCACAAAAACACAGAGAAGAAAATGGCACGTGTGTATCGTGTGCGCTAACTGAAAAGGATGGCCACCAGAGGCGCAGCAGTCGGCAGCATGGGATGGAGTAGTAGTAGTAGGTGCTGCCCACTCTGTGGGTCGGCTCCCCTCTTGGGGGATTTTGTAGTGGGAGGATTCTATTGGCATTTGGCTCGTGGTAGTGGTCTCACTCGCCATAGTGTTCATACCGACACTCTCTGGGAGGGTGAGCGAGTCAGTTATACTGACCTTTTTCTTTATTTATTTATTCTCTGGTATGTGTTAGTACATTTACCCTAGAAATAATAGATTAAAGGATATTTCGCGCAGCGACACGAGCTGAGCCCAGAAATGTTGTTTTATTGTGGTGATTACCATTGCAATCTTGAGTAAGATCAACAAATGTTCCTATCGCTAACATTTTTTACATGAGAGCTGGGAAGGCTGGGAAAGATGTTGGATCTGCTGCACTTACGAACGATACCTCAGGCGGGTGTCGCCATATTGGATTTCAAAACTGCCTTGAAAATGATATTGTTATGATACAATAAAGTTTCATACATACTTACCTGGCAGATATATACTTAGCTAAGACTCCGTCGTCACCGACAGAAATTCAAATTTCGCGCCACTCGCTACAGGTAGGTCAGGTGATCTACCGGCCTGCCCTGGGTGGCAGGACTAGGAACCATTCCCGTTTTCTATCATATTTTCTCTCTTCCACCTGTCTCCTGCGGGGGGGGGAGGGGAGGCTGGGTGGGCCATTAATCGTATATATCTGCCAGGTAAGTATGTATGAAACTTTATTGTATCATAACAATATCATTTTCATACAATCAACTTACCTGTCAGATATATACTTAGCTGATTGGCACCCTTTGGTGGAGGGTAAGAGACAGCTAATATGGAATAGACAGGTAAACAACATATGTTGTAGGTATAAAAGAAAAACCTTGGTTCCTACCTGATAGGTGGTAGACTTCGTGGCTGTTGCCCGGTAGTCTGCATCACCTCAAGACTTTAGCGAGATATGTGATCTATGGCTAAGAGTTCTTGTGGGTCTGCCGATGGGTATATGAACCGCTTACTCGGCAGAGCCTGAAAGGACTTTGTCAAGGGGTACTGGACCACTTCTATGACAATACACCTTATGAAGGAGCACACAACCAATCCCGACCACCTGATCCTAACCACCATGTTAGTCTAAAGAATTGTTCTGAGTTATCCCCAAACTCATTACAACAACCATAACTCGAAAACACAATACGCATACATACAAAAAAAAATCCAAAAATTTTTTTTTACCATACTCCTCCAAAAAGATATCACAAGAGTTCCTTACTGAACAACAGTGACTGGCCGCCTGTGCAGCATCGAGCCCTCTTTGTCAGCAGAAATCTAGAACATATCTAGTAGAAGGTATGTACAAAGTTAAGGATTGGTGTTTGCTCCCGTACCCAGTATCGTATCCGCCGATACGAAAGGCCCCAGAGAAAAACATTTCTCATAGGTCACGCGAACGTCTTTCAGATAGTGAGATGCAAATACCGAGTTGCACCTCCAATATGTCGTATCAAGGATTTTCTTTAGCGACATATTCTTCTGAAAAGCGAGAGATGTCGCCACTGCTCTCACTTCATGAGCCTTTACTCTTACGAGTGGAAAAGAGTCGTCAGGACAGAACTTGTGAGCATCTGTAATGACGCTCCTTACGAAGAAAGCTAATGCATTCTTTGACATGATTCTTGTGGGGTCTTTAATCGAACACCAAAGACCTTGTCTAGAGCCTCCCATTTGTTTCTTCCTGTGCAAGTAGAACTTCAGGGCTCTTACAGGGCAAAGAGACCTTTCTGTTTCTCTACCAATGAGACTTGATAAGCCTTTAATCTTGAATCTCTTGGGCCAGGGATTCGAGGGGTTTTCGTTTTTTGCTAGAAAAAGTGTTCTAAACGAGCAGAAGGCGGAGTCTCTGTTGAATCCGACTTCATCTTCTAGGGCATGAAGTTCACAAATTCTTTTGGCTGTCGCAAGAGATAAGAGAAACAAGCATTTCCTTGTTAAATCCCTAAACGAAGCTAAATGAGGAGGCTCGAATCTTTCAGACGAAAGAAACTTGAGGACCACATCAAGGTTCCAGCTGGGAGGAGCTGGTTCTCTAGACTTTGTGGTTTCAAACGATCTAATAAGATCGTGTAGATCTTTATTGTCAGCAAGCTCTAGGCCTCTATTTCTGAAGACTGCCGAAAGCATGCTTCTGTATCCTTTTATAGTAGATACAGACAAGTGAGAGTCCTCTCTCAGGAACAAAAGGAAATCAGCGATTTCGGTTACAGAGGTACTGGAGGAGGACAACTTCTTAGACTTACACCACCTTCTAAAAACCTCCCACTTAGACTGATAGACTCGTCTAGTGGAAGCTCTGCGGGCTCTAGCGATAGCGCCTGCAGCCTTGTGAGAAAACCCTCTCGCTCTGACAAGTCTTTCGATAGTCGAAAGGCAGTCAGATCGAGAGCGGGGAGGTTTTGATGATACCTCTCGAAGTGTGGCTGTTTGAGAAGATCCATCCTTCTTGGAAGGGATCTGGGGAAGTCTACTGTCCACTCCAGCACCTCTGCGAACCAATCCTGTGCTGGCCAAAAGGGGGCTATCAGGGTCATTCTTGTTCCGTTGGATGTTACAAACTTTTTCAATACTTGCCCCAGGATTTTGAAAGGGGGAAAAGCGCACACGTCTACATGAGACCAATCTAGCAGGAAGGCGTCGACCACGAGAGCTCTTGGGTCTTCCACCACTGAGCAAAAGACTTCCAGCCTTTTGGAAAGGAATGTGGCGAACAGGTCTACATGAGGAGTGCCCCAAAGAGACCAAAGACTCTGACACACTTCTGAGTGAAGGGTCCACTCCGTGTGAAGGACCTGGCTTCTCCTGCTCAGCCTGTCTGCCCTGACGTTCCTTGTTCCCTGAACAAATCTTGTTAGGAGGGAGATGTTCCTCTGGGAGGTCCAAAGTAGCAGATCTCTTGCTATTTTGTATAGGAACAAGGAGTGTGTTCCTCCTTGTTTCCGAATGTAGGAAAGAGCAGTAGTGTTGTCCACGTTCACTTGGACCACACTGTTTGTCACAAATGGTTCGAAGAACTTTAGAGCCAAGTGTACTGCTAGAAGTTCTTTGCAATTTATGTGCCAGGACACCTGTGCTGCCTTCCAGGTGCCTGACACTTCTCTCGGTCCTAGAGTTGCTCCCCAACCCTTCTCCGATGCGTCTGAATATAACACTCGGCTTGGGTTCGGAATTTCCAGAGAAATTCCCTTGTTCTCTTTTAGAGGGGACAACCACCATTCCAGGTGTGGTTTCATTTCCATTGGAAGGAGAAAACTGTCGGAGAGAAGTCCCGTCTTCCAATTCCAAGATCTCCTTAGAAAGAACTGAAGAGGACGAAGATGAAGTCTTCCTAGAGGAAAGAACTGTTCGAGCGAGGAAAGGGTTCCTAGAAGCCTTAACCATTCCCTCGCCGAAGTTCGTTCTTTCCCTAAGAAGAGAGAGACTTTCTCCAAGCCTCTCACGATTCTCTCTTGCGAAGGAAATACTCGAAAACCCCGAGAATCCATCTGAATCCCCAGATAGACTAAGTTCTGTCTGGGGATCAGCTGTGACTTCTCGAGGTTCACGAGTAGTCCCAACGACTTTATCAGGTTTAGGGTCAAAGTAAGGTCCTCCAAATACTGTCTCTCTGTTCTGGCCCTGATGAGCCAATCGTCCAGATACATAGAGATGTTGACGCCTTTGAGGTGAAGAAACCTCGCCACATTCTTCATCAGGTTTGTGAAGACCTGAGGAGCTGTGGACAGGCCGAAACACAAGGCCCTGAACTGAAAGATCCTTCCCCCCGTCATGAAACGGAGGTACTTCTTCGAAGAAGGGTGAATCGGAACATGAAAATAAGCGTCCTGGAGATCCAGAGACACCATCCAATCTCCTTGTCGTAAAGCCGCAAGGACTGAAGCCGAAGTCTCCATAGAGAACTTCTCCTTTAGAACAAACTTGTTTAGAGCACTGACGTCTAGTACCGGTCTCCAGCCCCCCGAGGCTTTTGCGACCAGAAAAAGACGATTGTAAAACCCCGGAGAGTTTTGATCCAGTACTAATTCTATAGCTCTTTTGTCCCACATTTGATCCACCATCAGATGAAGAGTATCCCTCAGTACAGGGTCCCTGTATCTGGCTGACAGTTCCCGCGGAATAGTCGTTATGGAGGACTGTCCTGGAAGGGGATAAGATATCCCTTCCTGATTATTGACATCGACGAGGCGTCCGAGTTTATGAGTGTCCAGGCGTCTGCAAATTCGAGTAGCCTGGCACCTACTGGTGTTTGGAGGCTGGCTGTCTCATTTCCCTTTCTTAAAGGAACGGAAAGCAGGTCTACCTCTCCTTTTTGAGGGAGCTCTGGAGGGAGGGCCTCCTCGAAAGGGCTGAACAGTAGAAGTAGGTCCTTTCTTCTCAACCGCAACAGGGGGTCTCTTCTTCCTTGCAGTCTGAAGGAGAAGATCCTGTGTCGCCTTCTCAGTCAGTGAGCGAGAAATGTCCTTCACTAACTGAGAAGGAAACAAAAAGTCTGACATGGGAGCAAAAACCAGGGCTGCTCTCTGAGAGTGTGAAACAGCCTTGGTTAGAAAAGCACTAAATATAATCCTCTTCTTAAGGAGAACCGCTCCAAAGAGGGAGGAGACTTCTCCCGATCCGTCTTGTACTGCCTTGTCAATACATGACAGTATACTAAGAATGACTTCGGGGTCTAGACCTTCCGAGTCATGGGCTTTCTTTGACATCACCCCAAGGGACCAGTCTAGGAAATTAAAGACTTCCAAAATATGGAAGAGTCCCTTGAGGAGATGATCAGTCTCAGAAATAGACCAAGTCATACGAGCTCCATTCAATGCGTGTCTACGCGAGGAATCAACTAAGGTTGAAAAATCAGCTTCAGCCGAGGCTGGGAGAGAAAGGCCCATGTTCTCCCCAGTTCGGTACCACACACCTCTTTTCCCAGAAAGTATGGTTGGAGGCATACAGAAGGTGGTTCTGACCAGTTCCTTCTTTGTCAACATCCATTTGTCAAGAGACTGTAGAGCTCTCTTCATAGAGATAGTTGGTCTCATCTTCAGAACCGACGAAGACTTTGGCACAATTGCACTCGAAAATAGCGATCGAGGAGAAGGAGGAGCAGCAGGAGTCAAAGAATCTCCATACTCTTGCAATAGAAGGGCTGTCAAAATTTTATAGTTAGAGAAACCTTCTCTACCATTAGCCTCGTCTTCCGAATCTTCGTCCAAACCGGGAGGAGAATCCGCTTTAAATACGAGAGGATCTTCACAAACTTCTCTCTCTGCGGGAGACAAACTCCTACTAGGAGAAGGACTCATCGAGTGAACAGTCTCTCTCTCAAGTCTACATGGTGCCTCGCGCCTGCTTGACTTCTCACGCCTGGCTAGCTCCTCGCGCTTAGCTGGCGCTTCGCGCTTGGCTGGCGCTTCTCGCTTGGCTGGCTCCTCGCGCTTGGCTGGCGCCTTGCGCCTGACTGACGCTTCGCGCCTGGCTGGCGCCTCGCGCCTGGCTGGCGCCTCGCGCCTGGCTGGCGCCTTGCGCCTGTCAGGATCCTTGTCTGGCACATCGAGCTTGGCTGGCGCCTCGCGCCTGTTAGGCTCTTCGCACCTGGAAGACGTCTCGCGCCTGGAAGGCTCTTCATGCCTAGATAGATCTTCATATCTAGTAGGCTGTTCGTGCCTAGAAAGCTGTTCGTACCTGTAAGACTTTTCTAGTCTATCTGGAACCATAAGCCTGGCGGACGCTTCGCGCCTGGAAGAGGAGGCCTCACTTCTGGCCGGAGTCTCACGCCTGGCAGGAGAAAGAGAAGAGACTTCTTAATAGGAAGCCTAGCGTCCTTTTTACGAGGCAAATTGTTTTTGTACAGCTATTATCCTCTTTGAAGCCAAACCAGCGTCCTCTTCAATGGGAGAAGCAGGAGACCTCGAAGGTGTATGATCCTCAACTTCAGATTGTGGATACGTCGAGACCCTCTTTGCCTTCTTGATAGATGAGGGAGCTTCCTCAGAGAAGCATTTCGGGCTCGAGTCAAAAGCGGGTTCTTTCCAATGCCTTTTCAGTGGCCTAGACAGGTCTGAGTCCTTCCACCCTCGTTTAGGTGAAGGAGAACCGGACGAAGAGAAACACTCTCGCAGGACTCTCCTCTTGAAGCGGTCCTGAGCAGTCTGTTGCGAAACAGAGCCTGCTGAAGGGACGCCTGACTGGTGGGGATTCTCCACGACCTTGCATGGCCGCCATTTTTGTCCTCATCTTATGAAGAGTAGCCTTCAGATCGGCGATTTCAGAAGCCGAATCTGAATGCAAAGCCTGTGAGGGTTCAGATACAGAGGGAGAATCAAAATAATTAATAACAGGAGAGTTAGACTCAGAAAAAGGCTCAATAGGCCTTGTACTTACACCCTTATGTGCAGCCCGTCTAATTCTATCCCTCTCTAACTTCTTCAAGTAAGAAGTTAGAGTCTTCCATTCATTAGCATTCAACCTTTCACACTCATTACAGGTGTTAGCTAAAGAACAATCAAACCCCCTACACTTTCGACATGCAGTGTGAGGATCAACCGAAGCCTTCGGTATCCTCACATTGCAGCCTACATTCACACACACTCACACTAACACTTGAATCAGACATTCTAGCAGAAAAAGCAAAAGCAAGTCCAAATCCAGTCCACGGTAGCGAATGCCAAAACAACGATCCAGGTACGTCACCAAAATACCCAATAAAGTTGATCAAAAAGTCTTGAAAAGCGAATTCCAGTCAGGAGGTAGTAACAACGATGTTGATACCACCGGCGACAGAGAAAATATGATAGAAAACGGGAATGGTTCCTAGTCCTGCCACCCAGGGCAGGCCGGTAGATCACCTGACCTACCTGTAGCGAGTGGCGCGAAATCTGAATTTCTGTCGGGGACGACGGAGTCTTAGCTAAGTATATATCTGACAGGTAAGTTGATTGTATGAAAACATAATTTACGAAGATCTCGCGTTTATTTTAGTTCGTATGGCGCTTCGATATATCACATCATGTTGACGAAACTTCAATCTCTTGAATGGTACTATGCTTAAGGATGTAATTGTATTCTTGTTTTACCAATTAAATATCGAGTGAATAGGGGAAAAACCCCAGTGGAGCCATCGTCATCACGTGGCTCAGCCTTATTCACTCAATACTTAATTGGTGAAACAAGAATACAATTACATCTTTAAGCATACCATTCAAGATTGAAGTTTCGTCAACATAATGTGATATACGAAAGCACCATACGAACAAAAATAAGCATGTGAGGTCTTTGTAAAATAATTTGTCGAAAATTGTATTTTTCCTAACTATACAAACCTGAGGTCCTTTAACAACAGGAAGGTACTTAGCGGCAGCTGAACCGTTCGTAAGCTTCGAACAAGGGGGTTCGGTAGTTAACTACTTGTCCGGCAGTTGGCGGTCAGCTCGACTGCGAGGAGAGGAGTCATTTTGCTTTAGGCCTAGGCATGAGGTGGAATGTAACGGGCTGACAGCTCTACCGAGTGTGCCTCGGTCCACTCGTGCACCTGCAGCGTCAACTGATGCAACGGGAGGGACACTAGGCCCCCCTGTTTGTTGACATATGCCACTACTGTAGTGTTGTCGCTCATCAACACCACTGAGTGTCCCACCAGACAATCTTGAAACTCTTGGAGAGCGAGAAACGCCACCTTGAACTCCAGGACATTGATGTGAAGGTGCTTGTCGCGATGGTTCCACACACCCGCAGCCAGCAACTCCTCCAGGAGTGCGCCCCATCCCTCGGTCGATGCGCCTGAGAACAGCAACAGCAACATCTCCGGGGGGGGGGGGGGGGGGGGGGGGGGGAAAGAGAGAAGAGAGAGAGAGAGAGAGAGAGAGAGAGAGAGAGAGAGAGAGAGAGAGAGAGAGAGAGAGAGAGAGGCACTCTTCTTACGAGGTACCCGTCATCCAGCCACCAGGCTAGGTCCTGCCTCACCTCCTCCGTGAGAGACACAGGGATGAAAGGTGGGTGGGTCTCTTGCCTGTGACCAACACTCCTTTAGTCTCCATTGAAGAGACCGCAGGTGAAGACGCCCGTGAGGGACTGACTTCTCGAGAGACAACAGGTGACCGATCACGACCTGCCACTGCTGAGCTGGCTGCTCCTGTAGGGACAGGAACCGTCTTGCTGCCTCCCTGAACCTGCTATCCGTGAATCTGCGGGGAAGATTCGGCCTGCTACCGTATCGATCAGCATGCCCAGGTACTTCATCCTCTGCTTGGGCTCGAGATCTGACTTCTCGTAATTCACTACGATCCCCAGATCATGGCAGAATTCGAGGAGTCGATCTCTGACCTGTAGCAACTGTGAGCGGGAGCTCGCCAGGACTAACCAATTGTCGAGATACCTCAGAAGACGTATCCCTACCGAGTGGGCCCAAGCCGACACCAGTGCGGACACTTACGTAAACACCTGTGGGGCGGTTGAGAGACCGAAACAAAGTGCCCTGAATTGGTACACAGTCCCGTCGAGGAGGAAGCGGGGGTACTTCCTGGAGGATTGATGGATGGGTATCTGGAAATACGCGTCCTTCAGATCCACAGAACGCATGAAGTCGTTCTCCCTGATGGAATCGAGCACTGACCGTGCTGTTTCCATCGTGAACAGAGTCTGGCGAATGAATCGGTTCAAGGGAGAGACATCTATCACCGGGCGCCAGCCCCCCGAGGACTCTCCACCAGGAAAAGTCGACTGTAGAAGCCCGGCGACTGATCCCATACAATCTCCACAGCTCATTTCCTCAGCATGGCTTCTACTTCCTGTCAAAGCGCCACGTCCTAGGTCAAACCAGGAACGTACGTCTGATGATGATGGACCGGGTTGGAGGTGAGGGGTGGCCGAGACTCGAAGGGTAGCAAATATCCCTCCCAAAGGACGTTCACTATCCAATGGCTCACTAGGCAACCCCCCCTTCTGGCAGCAGGTAAGGGGGAATGCCATCCCTAGCATTTCCCTCCTCTCTTTGACTTCTTCTTCCCGGTTCCTCCTCGAGAGAAGGAGGACTGGGAGGAGGGCTGGTTACGGTCACTCCTTACAGTCAAAGTCGAAGGCAGAGTCTTTCATCTTGGCTTTGACGAAGCGATCGTATCGTCTTAGCCGCAGAGGAAGCGCTAGCTAAACTCTTGGGCTTAGCCACAGTCATTCGAGGTTGCCAAGCCACCTTCGAGACTGCCTGGTGGACTAAACGGTCACTCTCGTCAGTGCGCCATTGTTCCACAGCAGCGTCCACCATCTCTCTGGGAGAGAGAGAGGAGGAACTCCGCACCGGTCCATTGCGAAGACCCAAGGCCGCCTCCCGCCCAGCCACCCTGGTCACTCGAGCGAGGACAGCGTCCCTACGCCTCAGTACCAGGTTGGCCCACAGGTTACCCATCTGGTGGAGCCAAGTAGGAGATAGCCCTACCTCCAGACTGGAAAAACGGGTCCCCTTCAGGAGTGATGTTTCCCGAGGGGGCCGCGGCTTTAGATACTGTGAGGGACCACAGGTCTATCCACGAGACTGCTTGGAATGCTGCCATAGCGGTAGATTCCAAGGCAAGTGCCTCCTGCTGCGAGAACCAGAGGTTCTCCGACAGGAGCTGCTGCAGAGGCACCCCCGGAGTTACCCTAGATAATTCCAGGTTAACCTGTTTGGGCGGCAGAGGGTCCTCTGAAGGCATGTAGAAGTGCCTCTGTCGCGGTAGAGGTGGGGAAAGGAGCTTGGACGACCTGCCGGACCGAAGCGAACCCTCCTGTATGGAGACGAGAGCGTCCACCTGGCTGAGCACACTGTCGGCCAAGGCTGATCGCGGCAGACCCACCGTCGTCCTGGGTTCCTTTTTGGGTCCCCAGAACGACTCCAAACCCGATGTAGGCTCGGAAGGTGGGAGCAGTGATCCTTCCCCGAGGTAGTTGTGCTGACGGAACAGCGCAATAACCTCAGCGAGTGACCTCTGGATCTCGGGAGTGACTGGGTCCTGCGGAGACGGACCATCAAGCCCATCCAGCGAGAACGCCTCCCGAGACCTTCCTCCTTCCAGAGGAGGAACCGCAACAGACCCCTCATGGTCTCCTCCTGCCACTTGCGCGTACGATCTGGTCGGTCCTAGGACCGCGCCAGGTTCGTAGGGCGTCGTGGCAGATCGCGAGGAGCGCGCCCCTCACGATCAATCCTGGTCGCCTTGCTCTTCCCGGTGTAGCCCGAGGAAGTTGAAGGGATAGGAGAGGTAGACCTGACGCCCGCCCCCTCGCCCACTGGCAGAACCGGTGTGCTAGGGGGGCTGCAGATGATCGCCAACCCGCGGTGGCGATCGAGCTGCAGGCCTGGTCGAGCGGCTCTCCCAGGGAGAGCGACTGGACCGAGAACAGCGGCGATGGTCCCGAGCGTCAGAAGAGCTGCTGCTGTTCCCCCTCTCCGCCCGGTCCCGGTAGGAGCGGCGGTCAGGGGACCAGCAGAGTCCGCTGTCGTGGTGGGAGCGAGGCCTGTCCTCATGGCGCGTCACGCCACTTGCCAGGCGACCGAGGGGACCGCTTCCTCACCTCAGCCTGCGGCTGGTCTGGGACCATCGCGTCAACCCTGGGTACCGGCAGATCGCCGCGAGAGCGATCGCTGGTCTGGTGGGAGTCACCTGGGCGACTCCCGCCAGTCTTCCGCTCCGTGCCTGGATCCTGGCGTCGAGCGGACTTGGTTGCCTGGGTCTTGGCTGCACTGTCACCCCCAGGTGACCATAAACTTGGCGCGAACGAGAGGCCAAGACGGTACCTGGCGCCGAGGCAGTACCTCTGGCACCAGGCGAGGAGGTACCAGTGTTAGCTGGCGCTCCTCCGGTCCCCATCGTCTTCTTCCTTGCGGAAGGAGAGACAGGCCCTGTTCCCAAAGGAACAGGAGGACCAGCGGAAGTCCCAACCATCCCACCGGAGTGGGACGGACCCTTAGAAGTCTCAGGGCGAGCCCTCTTAGGGTGGGAGGAGGCTACCATCTTCTTCGACTGTGGGGTCTTAGAAGACGAAGGGGAAGCGGCGGCAGACGACGATGAAGAAGGCGATGAAGATGACGACGACATTTTCCTCCCCTTCTTCGTCAGCTTCCTCAGGACCACCATCAGGTCTTCCATCCAGGACGGAGCCGGGGCAGTTGCCGAAGCAACAGGGCCCGACTGCACCTGTCCAGAAGGACCTGGGGTGGGAGCAGCAACACCATGGGCAGGAACAACAGCGGCAGGAACTGGTACTGGAACTGGAGCAGCAGCAATCTCAGGAACAGGAGGCAGAGCAGGAACCAGCGGCATCCTCTGTACTGGAGGCAGGTCCAGGGGAGAGCTCCTGGGACACCGGAAGTCAGGGGCTGGGGCTGGAGCAAGAGCGGCAAAACCAGGCGGCACCTGAACAGCAGCTGTCGGGGTAACCATGGCGACATGCTGGGTATAGACCAGGTGAGGTGGAGCAGCATAGCCAGGCGTGGACACCATCGTGGTTGTCGTGGTGGTCGGGCCGTGAGTTACCGGCCCGGCCTCTCTTGCCATATGACTCAACAGCCCCTGAACACTCTGTGTCCCTTGGAGCCCCAGCGAGTACCAGGCCCGGCCGAGATCATCCTCCGTGGCAAGCAGATCTGAGGAAGGAAACAGAGTCGGGTTAGTAAGAAGGGGGGATCACCCCTCACCTGGGGGGGGAGACAGTTCCCACCCCGAGCGAACGGATGACCCCGAATACAACTGAACATCGGGGTACCTAAACCCATCCTCCACGCTCGACTGATCAAGAGAGGAGAAGGAGTGAGATAACAACCGCCCCCAAAGGGGAAGGAGCCATACGAGGGAGCCGATATGGAGGGAGAAAAGAAGAAGACTTGTCCGTAACCAAGGGAGTAACAGGAGAACCCTACGATGACTCCTTGTCCGGCTTACGAGGTTTCTTCCTCCCCCCCATAGCGCTCCCACTGCTCCTCCGACCATACAACACATACATCACATGGCTCGGTGCGAGAGCATTCTCGCCCTCGACACCAAATGCAAAATTCATGAGGATCAACCTCTACAGAGGGGCGAAAGGCCCTACATTTACGGCCCTCCACACCAGGGCACAATCTACGGCTAATGGGGGGGCGAGGGGGTCTCTCTACAGCTCTCGGGATTCCATTATCACTGACAATAATCACCGAGTTTGATATACAAAAAATAGATACGTACTTACGCAGGCTTTGTACATTCACACTGAGTAATAGAAAGAGAAAAAGCCTTCATGAAGTGAAGAAAGCCAAGCATACGACTTGAAGCAGGCAGAGAGGCGAGCAGCATGTCTATCCACCAACGCAGCTGAAAACAAAGTGACTCCTCTCCTCGAAGTCGAGCTGGCCGCCAATTGCCGGACAAGTAGTTAACTACCAAACCCCCTTGTTCGAAGCTTACGACCGGTTCAGCTGCCGCTAAGTAGCTTCCTATTGTTAAAGGACCGAGGGTTTGTATACGTATTGGAACAAATATGTTTTCAAGGCAGTTTTGAAATCCAATATGGCGACAACCGCGTGACGTGCCGATCGTAACCACAGCCAAGCCACCATCTTTCCCAGCCTTCCCAGCTCTCATTTAACAATGTTAGCATATATATATAATGTTTATTGATCTTACTCAAGATTGCAGTTGTAATCAGCACAATAAAACAACATTTTGTTGCCTATATTAGTGAACGTATGAAACTTCTTATTCCCGGGGTCATGGTTTGAACTGAAATTAATTTTTACCTTGTAATTGGCAATTTTATCCTTACTACCATCACAACTGAAACTCCACAGTGCTTATTTGATTGTAATTATACATATTTTAGTCTTAATTCACTCCAAATTGCACTTAAACTACATTGCAGTTCCTGGTTCCTAAGCGCTCACTCCACAAACACAGTTAAGGGCAGCACACGAATATACTCTGTTTATGAGGTGCAAAGCTTTATTCCCTTAATTGTTTACTTTATTCATTATTTAGTTTAACTTTACTTTGTTACTTCAAAATGTCTATTTAATTCATGTCTATTATCCATTTTTTGCAACTAAATTAACCCCAAAAAATTACAGATATTTCTGAAGTACATACAAGCAGACTACGGCAAAATGACTCATCGTTGCCAATCTAGTGGAGCTTCACACTTATGCCGATGCTTTTAAAAACTGTTTCCATGAATTCTAGTTGTCATAGTAATGCAATAATGATAAAATTGTTCTAATATGCATATACATGTATATTACAAATAGATACACTAATTTCATTTATTCCCCGGTTTTGTGTAAGTTTTATACCCAGTTTGGAGGGTAAACACAACAATTGGCAACACTGATGAACAATTGAAGAGTGCGAACAACACCGTAAGTACCATTCACAAGCAAAACTGTTGATACTTGGGTCAGGAATCTATTTACTTTTTCAACAACGAATATGTTCAAATTAATAATCATGAATATATAAAAAATTTATGCAATTCATGACCTTATACTGCCGTTTAACTATTTATTTAAATAATGATCTAGTGTACGCTTCTTCTTCTTCTACCAAAAATTGTAGTTTCCTTTAAAAAGTAGTGGTTGGAAGTCGTTGTTTACGATTTTTGTGAAGATAGTGCCCCAGTGTCTATGGGTACAAGTGGTGTGCGGATTTAGCACATGGAATGGGAAATTTATTGAAACAAGCAACTCCGCAAAAATCGAGATGGCGTCAATCTTCTGAATATTCTGAGTTGTAAGTAAAAATCTCGAAAGCATCATGGAGGTAGTGTGCACTGCATATGGCTAAACTTTTCATTACCCTCTGTTTAATCTTAAAATATGGCCTTAATTTCTAACTTTGGAGAAAATACTTACTTCAAAAGGAGAGTAGAGGTCTCGAGCTCCTGCTATCACCACCAACAACTCATGAACATATCCGGTGTCAGGACGTGTTAAAGTACTTTTTCGGAGGGTGGCCATAAACGCGGTAGTTAGTGGGTTGGCCAGTCCAGTCGGTTGTTTACCCTATAGTGGAATCTCCAGTGTTTCAAAAAAGAAAAGAGAAAGTGAGTCCTGTGACTGACTTGGATGATTTTGATAAAAATGTTATGCAAAGAAGGAACGAGTGGTTGTCTTTTCTAAGGGCATAGTAGCTCGATTGACTAATGAAATTATGTCTCAAATCCAAACACCGGAGCCAACAGGCCATTCAGCGCATCTATAATTATAGAAAGAAAAAGAAGAAATAGCTAAATAGAATCGAACTGGATATTGGTACAACAGCCGTATCCCTGATTGCAATAGATATTGGCACAGCTGTGAATTGCGCATACACGATAAACAGATGTTTTCAGGTTTCAACAAGCTGAAAAAGGCAACAGACGTCTACAAAGAGTCAAACTTCCAGAAATTGTACATCCGTAGGTCACGAACGATAGAATCGCCCCTGAAAAGAGGTCCAAAGAGGAGATTCAAAGAAGATTTGAAGCTAAGCTAGTAAGGTAGTGTAGCAGTCAATAGTGCGTCCAATACCGGAAACATGCTGTTAAATATAGACCTGATTTGGATGATTACTTATGATTGATTAGGCCGTTTACCAGAGGATTGACTTTGGTAGTTTTCCTTACTACCATGAATACAGCAGAGCACGATTTCTGTGTACTTTATTAAAGTCTTCTTTGAATCTCCTCTTCGGAGCTCTTTTCAGGACCGATTCGATCGTTCGTGACCTACGGATATACAATTTCTGGAAGTCTGACTCTTTGTAGATGTCTATTGCTTTTTTCAGCTCATTGAAACCTGAAAACATCTGTTTTTTCTGCGAAAACTGATGTATTAGGGTAAAAAACCGCATGGTACAGGGGTGGACCATGTACGATCAATGTGTACAACCCCAAGAAAAGTACATTATAACGTGTCCTGACACCGGAGTAAAGGTAGAACTTTTTAGAGGTCGTTAGCGCAGTTTCTCACCAACAACAAGTCGCGTCTGATGCCCATCTCCGATGTCAGGACGCGTTATAATGTACTTTTTTGGGGGTTGTACACATTGATCGTACATGGTCCACCCCTGTACCATGCGGTTTTTTACCCTATTACACGGTTCAGAGGAGATTCAAAGAAGATTTGAAGAGAACAGATAGATTAGTTTTATTTTTCATGTACAGCCTAGGTATAATCAAAATCTAAGTAGTATTATATTGTGATTTTTTTTGTATTTTCATTTACTCAAAATGTTTTGGTGCTTTGATGATGACAGTATGGTGCTTCACTTTGACATTTTGAGTTGAACATGTTCAGCGAAACAATTCAGTTCGACTATTACCTATTAGCCTACTACTGTCGCTGATCTTCTAGTGCCGTACCTAAAGCTCTTAGCAACAGTGTATGACAACTGCCGCATGATTAGCAAACTGCCAAACCTACAGCAAGTCAATAGCGCAATACGGGACCACTGACAGAACCTGACGTACCCCCACTACACTATGTTAGGTATTTGTACAGCAGGATGTCTGAAATCGGCACATGCGCAATTCACTGCTGTACCAATAGGGTAAAAAACTGCATGGTACAGGGGTGGACCATGTACGATCAATGTGTACAAACCCAAGAAAAGTACATTATAACGTGTCCTGACACCGGAGTAGAGGTCTTTAGCTCAGTTTCTCACCAACAACAAGTCGCGTCTGATGCCCATCTCCGATGTCAGGACTCGTTATAATGTACTTTTTTGGGGGTTGTACACATTGATCGTACATGGTCCACCCCTGTACCATGCGGTTTTTTACCCTATCTATCGCAATTGGGGATACGGCTGCCGTACCAATATCCTGTGCCAAATAAAATTGGAAATAAAAAAAAAGAAAAAAAAAGTTAGGCTAACAGGGAAGAAGCTAACCCTTTCCCTCGACTCCTAAGGTCTAAAGTGAATCCTCCTAAGAAGGTTTATATCTGTGGGAAGCATTTAATGGGACTTAGGCTACATACTCGTAGTTATGACAACTCTGCCTTTTCTACCTGGCCCCACCAGAGCGATCTTAGAAAGGTAAACGCACTACTAGGCTGTAGTATAGAGGGTGGATGCCTAGGCTTTAGGCCTAGGTAGTCTATCAGAGACGAGATGAGGCCTAGGCCTAAGGTAAAGCTATTGATTAGAGGTACCTAGGCTACCTACTAGCTAGCCTAGGTAGTATTACTACTACTAAGTAGGAGGTTAGGCTACTGAAGCCGAACAGAGATGCTTAGCTACATTACCTTTTTCCTGTAGGTGGGCCACGGAGTGAGGAATTGCTTCAGCAACCGAGACGTACGAGTAGGTAGTAGCTAGCTAGTACTACCTTTATTAACTAGTATACGACATTTTTTAACAAGGGGCAAGTGTCCTTAACGGCAGTGGCGTAAGGGCCAGGTATACCTAGTAGTGTTTACAAAGCTCGAGTGGTGACAGCAGGAGAGCGAACAAATGCACACATGAACATAACACTAACAACCTCCTGATTTCTGTTCGCTGACTTCATGAATGATGAACACTGCTGTTGTTGTCGCCAATCATCAGCGGCGGCGGCGGCCACAATCAAGATTTCGCAAGCAATCACAACATGAATGATGTCCACAATTACCCACAAAGTTTGTTTGATCTTTTCAACCACATTTTATTGACGGGTGTTTTTCATGGCTCTGTTGGGACTAGGTCCACGTCCTCTGGTTCTAGGTAGGCGACACGATTAACGTAACGTTGCTGGTCGGGTTTCTTTTCTAAGACAACGTTTGTTCCATAGCACGATGTAGCTATTTCAGCTGCTATGACAGGAAAACATGAGAGGCATACCGGCTTGTTCGTTAGATGGGTTCTTTTTTTGCTTCATTCTGCGTTCCTACGTCACGATCACAAAGATTACTGCAAGAATGTGCAGAATACTACAGCTGTTTTTAAAGCTACTGTGTCCGAGAGAGATCAATGCAGTGGTTGATTGCCGTGACTTGTGACGGCACTTGCTCTTAACTTGATAACACTTAGCCCCTATTATGTCTCTATTACTTAGATTTACATCATCATTATTTAGATGGACACATTTCTTTCATTTTAACTCGTTATTAATCCGTGTAACACGGTAACGCCGAAACACGGAGATGTACTTAACTGAAAATCACTTGAGTAACAAATTTAAAATAAACAAAATATATCTAAAATTCGCAAAAATGCTATCCTTGACCTCCTTGTTCACATTTCCATCGTCTATCTTACCACAAACTTGAAGCAAATGTTTTGTCTTTCTATTTTATCAATACAAAGAAGAAGAAAGCCTAGTTCCATGATAATACGTAGGAAAGGAAGTCAAGGTTATCTTCACCCTCGTTTGAAACAGCAGGGAAGATCATTAATTTTAGTTTGTCTTTTCTAGATTTTGGTTTTCGTAAGCAACCTGGTCGACGCTGTAATTGCTGTTTGGATGTCTACGTGTGCCACAATGTCCTTTTTCCAAATTCCAACGTGTTTTTTGGGCTTTATTAGTCTATTTTCTACTTCTGTTTAAAAGTTCGAAGGCCACCACTTCTCATAATTTACGTGCATATATATATATATATATATATATATATATATATATATATATATATATATATATATATATGTGTGTGTGTGTGTGTGTGTGTGTGTGTGTGTGTGTGTGTGTGTGTGTGTGTGTATAAATTAACTTTCAATGGTAATTTTTTGTACAAATATTTGGTATGGCTATGAGGAACCCTCTTACGCCACTTTTGTCATATATTTACAGTTCTTTGAGTCTAGATTTAGTACAAGAAATTTATTCTCTAAGTGTTTTGGGTTAGATACGTGGACGATTTTTTTTTTATTGCAAAAGAAAATGTAAATATTCCCGATTTCATGAGTACAATTAATAATCTTGTACCATCAGTAAAATTCACAGAAGAATATGAAGAAAATAATTGCACACGATTTTTGGATGTCTTAGTTATTAGAAATATTACAAGTTAAAGTAAGAAAGAAACCCACGAATAATTTGCCATATATCCATTTTTACTCTAACCATGGTAAACAAATTAAGGTGTCAACATTTTCCAGTATGTAATTTTTCGTACAATTATTTGGTATGGCTATGAGGAACCCTCTTACGCCACTTTTGTCATATACTTACAAGGTCTTTGAGTCTAGATTTAGTACAAGAAATTTATTCTCTAGGTGTTTTGGGTTAGATATGTAGACATTTTTTTTTTTTTTTGTATTGCAAAAAAAAAAAAAATGTAAATATTCCCGATTTCATGTATACAATTAATAATCTTGTACCATTCATAAAATTCACAGTAGAATATGGAGAAAATAATTGTACACCATTTTTGGATGTCTTAGTTATTAGAAATAATACAAATTCTTATGTTAAAGTACGTAGGAAACCCACGAATAATTTGCCATATATCCATTTTTACTCTAACCATGGTAAACAAATTAAGGTGTCAACATTTCCCAGTATGTATCATACCTTCTTACGAGGATTTTGTGATATTCTCAAGTATATGTTCCTTCGTGCTACATTGGATATGTATGTATGTATGTATGTATGTATGTATGTATATTAATATATATATATAGATATTATATATATATATATATATATATATAAGTCTATCACATTACCGTGATTCATATACATATATCGAACTACAAATGTCCTTTAATATCTAATTCGCTCTACCTCGGAATTAATATATTTTCATATATGCTTAACCGAGGGGGGATTTATTAAGCGATAATAGAATTGGCGATCGACAGGCGCGAACCAGCGACCTCTCAATTCTAGGACTGTGACAGTCCTAGAATTGAGAGGTCGCTGGTTCGCGCCTGTCGATCGCCAATTCTATTATCGCTTAATAAATCCCCCCTCGGTTGGTTAAGCATATATGAAAAATATATTAATTCCGAGGTAGAGCGAATTAGATATTAAAGGACATTTGTAGTTCGATATATATATATATATATATATATATATATATATATATCTATATATATCATATATATATATATATATATATATATATATATATATATATATATATATATATATATATATATATATATATAACACGTGAGTGTCCACTAGGAAACCGATTATTACGGCATCCTGCTGCAACATCAACAACAAACAAAAATCTTAAACTGCAAAATTTTACTTACAAGTAATAGAGTATTCTACTGGTTTGGCAATATAAGAGATAAAGGATTGGGGACTTTAGTAAAAGCTACTGGGAAATGTTGGCTTTACATAAAGTACTTGTGTCTATAATACATATATCTTCTTCAGCATATCATTCAGTATTCAAGTAGAAATTATGGGATGGACAGCAATCGCCTGCTTTATCAGGAAACACCGAATCCAATACTATTATCATGAAGATTATTGTTATTATTTTTTGTTTCAAAAATTTAATTATTATTTCTATAATATGTTTGTTATTTTGTCCAATTTTTATATTTCTCATTTATGTTATTGTTATATAAATCTTTAATATTATTAGGGGGTGAAACGAGCTATGCATAGTCAGAAACACTTTATGTTCTCTTTTGGCTCTAGTAGTAGGTAGTTATTCGGCAACCTAACTTCTCCTGTAAGTTATTTTGTATAGCATAACAAAAACATAATTGTACGCATCCCACTAAAATGTATGAACTTTCAGATGTTCTTCATTAATGGTCTAGGCCTATTTATTAATGCACAATACCCTGTTTTTACTGTTAGGTTCTTTATACATATGTAATGTTTATTTATGTTGTTTTCGTGTAGATTTATTCGAAAATGAACTTTGGGAGATGTTCCAGCCCACAATTTCGTAGATTGTCTCACACACACACACACGCACACACACATACACGATATATATACATATAGATACATATATACACACACACACACACACACACACACACACACATATATATATATATATATATATATATATATATATATATATATATATATATATATATATATATAAAGGTTTTTTGCCACGAAGGAAAACATGAAAAAGCGAGATAGCCGAGTACTTTCGGTCCTGTTCGGACCCTTTACTGAAGGCAATCTCGCTTTTCGTGGCAAAAACCTTTATTTATACATAGCATCACGTTTTATATACTTCGTGATCAAGTTATTCATATATATATATATATATATTGCATCAAAACTGGGTCTGATTAACCTGAATTGCTGTGAGGGTGAAGGGTGAGGGGCTGCCAGCCTCGTCCCACAAGACTTTGATTATATCTATATATATATATATATATATATATATATATATCATATATAGTTCACCCCTTTTAAGTGAAAAAGCATATAGGTAATAATAACTTTGGCAAGAATCTTTGATATGTAGACTATCTCTAGAAAAAAAGAAAAAAGAAAGATAACAGAGAAAGGCTGCAAAGCGACAAAAACTGTTAGACTGTCCTAGGGCGGTTTTAATAAGGAAACTACTGTGAATAATGCTGCGAGTTTATCCGAAGGGCGTATACAAGACCACGTCAGGTAAGCTCTTCTGAGCTGAAACGAAAATGTTCTTTTGACATAATTAACATTCATGAAGGTAATTCCAGCAATACACAACACCTAGGGAGACTTACTTATGATAAACTTTACAGAATAATTTTCTTTGTTATGAAACAGAACACAAATATTAGATCTATCCTATTTTTCGTTGAACGTCCGATAAAACCATTTATTAAATTTTTTTTTTACCTGTTTTTTAAGTTCGCAAAATTCATTCATATGAACTATGAAAGCATTATTCCAAACTCAGGAAACTGGCGACTTTAATGGACGCTCACTGGCCAACATCGCACATCTGTACCCACGTCTTCAAGAGTTTTGGAGTTGTATTTTCCTCCTCGCACGAAGAGCTGCAGAACTACCTTAACCATCGCCTCTTCGCGTCAGATCTTGGCTTCTTCAAAGGATTTCTACATGCTACGAACCGTAAGTTTATAGTCAACGAAACTTCATGTCTATAGTCCATTTAAGCGGAAAATGGCCATCACGCATAGCAGTTCATTGCTGTTTAAGCGGACTGATTAATTCAAAAGTGCTGCAGTGGGAAACGACATGAATTCTTGCCGTACACGTAAACGGCGAGTAAAAGGAACGAAATGATCATGAAATGTCAATCGTTCCCATTCTTTCTTTCAAAGTAAAATCAAAGCTGGGCGATGTGAAAGTTTTTCGAGGTTTGTGTCACACGCAACACAACTTGGATTCTGAAGTTACCCAATTCTCAAATATGTATATAAAGAATAGCGATGTCTGTTCACATGCACAATTCTTTCTGTATGTAACGACGATTACCAAAGTTTAATTAACTCATCATGAAGATTTTGTCGTCCAGCTGAGTGAAGGTACACTGATCTGACACTGGGGACACTACCTAACTCCCCAGGTAGCTATCCTTGCCACATCGACCCTTCCTTACACTACCGTCATTTTTTTTATGGCATGGGCATACAGAAAGAAAGAAAGAAGAGTAGTTAACAGTCCAAAAGAGAAGAGTGGCCTGTTGGCTGAATAACATTTCATCACGGAGAGAGAGAGAGAGAGAGAGAGAGAGAGAGAGACTGTGGGGGCGGGATAATCCTTAAAGAGAGATAGAGAGGGCGGGGCATTCGTCATAGAGCGATAGATATAGCGATTCTCTTTAATACATTCTTTACAAGAGAACATAAAATCAGAAAGAGATAGAAGGAGGCTGAGGGGTGTTCATTTAAGGGTGAGAGAGAGAGAGAGAGAGGGGGGGGGGCGATGGGAGGGAGAGCTACACATTTTTGTTGCTGTGTCAATGACAGTCTGTCCAACGACAGTCTGCAATTCAATGCTAGGTCACCAAGACACTGGATTAGGAAAGGGACTCACCCATGTCCTTCCTTTCCTTGTACGGGGATCGGAAGAGAGATCGAGTGGGGTGTTGGGGTGATCCCGAGCAATTAGATAACAATTCACTTTCACTCTTCTTCTTCTTCTTCTTGTTCCAGGTGATGATGACCTTTCACCAGGTCGAGCAGATTGCGTCGTGGGTTGTCAGAAAATACATCCGATTCCTTTTACTTGGAGCAGTGTCGGCGTGTGCTATGCTGAACTTGGCGCTGCACGCAGGCGCTGGCCTGCAGTACTACTGCGAGGGAGGTGAGTGAGTGCAAAAACATGAATGGAATGCCAAAACTGACACTCGTAGTTTCAGATCAAACGCCAATCATTCGGTTATAAATGCAGATGGAAATATTCCGGAGGGTTATAGAACAAAACTAGTTATATAAGTAAAGGTTTTGCCACGGAGGAAAATGAAAGGCGAGAGAGCCAAGAACTTTCGGTCTAGTTATATATCTAAAGAGAGGAAGTACGATGAATTGACCAAGGAAATATAGGAACTTGGTAAAAGTGAACAAGTTTACCGTCAGGATAATTGATACGCTGCACTTCACTTACTGTAGGTACTACAAAACGCGGATTGAAATGAGATAATAGGAGAAAACCCCATTACCCGGATTAGTGCAATTATTCTTAATTATTATGCTAAGGGACTGTAAAAAGACTAGAACTTCATTGTAATGATTTTTGCTCATTACGTGAAACGCATTACCGGCTGCTACATGAGCAAGGGCCCGTGCCAGCACGAGGCTGGCTGAATCTAAGTAGTAGTAGCATGGAACGCTCAGGTCTAATCTTGGATTAAATGTTAGGTGAATGTGTCAAACTTCTGTCAACTTCCCAATGCATATTCTGATTTTCTAAGTGTTAAAGAAACCTGTGTTTAGGAATACAGCGACCTCTGAGAATCAAATATTCAAGACAAGAGAAATAGGCACACACGTGCCTTAAAGCAATTCACCAACGGATCAGGAGCGCCTCAGTGGCGTAGTTGGTATGGTGTTTGCGTCCCACCTCGGTGGTCGTGGGTTCGATTCTCGGGCATTCCATTGAGGAGTGAGAGATGTGTATCTCTGGTGATAGAAGTTCACTCTCGACGTGGTTCGGAAGTCACGTAAAGCCGTTGGTCCCGTTGCTGAATAACCACTGGTTCCATGCAACGTAAAAACACCATACAAACAAACAAAACAAACCAACAGGCCAGGAGAATCCCATAGACCGGCTGCTACCTTGGACCTCGACTAACATCATGGCAGTGCTTAATTAATAACATCTCGTTTCGGTATTAGATTCTTAGGTTGTTTTAGCAATATCAAAAAGACGAGACGAAAGGTTTCCAAATCTGACTGCTCCTTACTGGCGATAGCTAATTATTTAAACAGATTTTCTTATCTGAACTAACGGGGCTAAGTTTTTCAGTTAGGTGTGTTTCTTGGTCTATCAAATTTTGTTTATTGGGAGGATTGAGCTAAAGATTATCTGTACGAAAAATTTAATAGAGGTTGAAGGTCTCATGTTTGGCCATAAACGATTAGGTTTTGAGAGAGACAGAGATGTAAATGTTTGTTTCTTTGATTAAGCTTGCGTCGTCCCTTTCCCTCAGGTGTCTTGTAAGTGTGGTGAGCCGTCTTAGAGAACACACACTTTTCAAATATGATAGACTTTTCTTTCCTCCGGCAAGGAGGTCATGATCTTGCTTCGCTTTGATTACTTAATTGTCTGTTCGTTAAGGAGGATGAAAAAAAAAGTTGCCCCTCGATTTTAGGGAATTTTTATCAAAAGTAACAAAAAACTATTAGGTTCTGGATTCCGGATATGGACAAAGGACTTTTCGGAGGGATGGAGGGAGGGAGTTGGTTGCTCCGTCCCTTTTCCTTGGCTCAACCCAGGATCCATACAGAGAGTCTGTATGGATCCTGGCTCAACCGAACCCTGGTGACGGTAGTCACCGAGCACTCAGGTAGGCAGGCCTACTACAATGATCGAGTTAGCTTTTAGAGCTGAAGTTCTACGTGTTATTACCTTAGAGTCGTGTAATCCAAATTAATGACAATACTATTACTTCCGCAAAGAAAGTTGCATGAATCGTGAAAGTCTAATATTGTATATTTGTAAATTCTAATTTTTCAAGCGTTAAAGATGCCTCTACTAAGCAACGACCTCAGATAACCAAAGGCTCAAAAACACGAGAAGAATGAAGACACGAGTGTCTAAGAGCGTTGCCCCAAGGAATCAGGAGAAGATGCCAAAGGCTTCTCTGGGCTTTGATGAACATCTCTCCAGTGTAAATATGTTTAATAAATATCACATCTTTTCTAGTATTGAATTCCTATGTTGTTTTAACAGCTTCGAAAAGATGAGAGGAAAAGTTCTGAAGGCTCACTAATCATAGTAGCGTCGTGACTTGTGAGTGTCCCTGGAATTCAGTGCCCTTTGTTGTCACCATAGAGGGTAAGGGTAGCCTATACATCTAGAATTGCGATCTCTATACCAGTACTGCGTAGTTTGGTGGTCTTCCACCAGGGCGGTGCTGCTAAGCATTGCGGCCACTTTTAAAGTTCTGGTAACCCACAAATTAGGGATTAGAGTGAAGTGAATTTTTTTTATCGTTAGTGTAAGTGTTCAACAAATTTTGTAGGGTTTGGTGAGGCGGAGTTTAGTGAATGTTTATGAGTAGGTATTTTGTGAATGAATAGTTTAGGGTTTAGTGAATGTTTAGTGTGTGAGTATTCAGTAAATGTTTACTGAGTTTAGGGTTTAGTGAATGTTGTTGAATGTTTATTGGGTGAGTATTCAGTGAATGTTTAATGAGTTAACTTTAGGGTTTTATGTGAATGTTTTGTGAATGTTCAGTGTGTAAGTATTCAGTGAATGTTTAGTGAGTGTTTAATGAATGTCTAGTGAATGTTAGTTTTAGTGAATGTTTAGTGTATGAGCATTCAGTGAGTGTTTAGGGTTTAGTGTGTGAGTGTTAGTGAATGTTTAGGGTTTAGTGAAGGTTTAGTACATGTTAGTGTTTAGTGAACATTTACTGTGTAATTATTCAGTGAATGTTTAGTGAGTGTTTAGGGTTTGTGAATGTTTTGTGAGTGTTAGTGTTTAGCAGATGTTTAGTGCATCAACATTTATTGAATGTTTTGTGGGCGTTTAGTGGTTAGTGAATGTTAGTGCTTTAGGTTTAGTTAATGTTTTGTGAATGTTTGTGTGCAGTCAGTGTTTAGTGAATGTTAGTGTTTAGTGAGTGTGTAAGTGTTTATTGAGTGTTTAATGAGTGAAGAGTGGATGGTCAATCACTGTTTAGTGTTTAATGAGTGTTTAGGGGTTTAATGAGCATTTAGAGTTTAGTAAGTAGTTTTTAATAAGTGTTTACGGTTTAGTGAGTGCTTAGTAAGTGTTTAGTGTATAGTGAGTAGTGCTTAGTGGATGTTTAGTGTATATTGAGTGCTTAGTGAATGCTTAGTGATTGTTTGGTATTTAGTTAATGTTTAGGATTAAGTGGGTATTTAGTAAATGTTTACTGACTGTTGAGGTATAGTGAGTATTTAGTAAGTTTAGTGTTTTATGAATGATTAATGGGTGTTTAATGTATAGTGAGTGCCTAGTGAGTGTTGTGTATTCAGTGAGTGTTTAGTGTTATTGAGTGTATGTTAAGTATGTGTGTTTAGTGAATATATGTAAGCATGAGGGTTTAGTGAGTGTAAGAGCAATGTGAACATTAGTTTGTAGTGACTGTCCATTACTGTTTTTGTAAGTATTATATGATATATAATAATAGTAACAATAATAATATCTTCAACACTAATAATAATAACAATAGTCAAAATAACAATATTAATAGTAATAATAATGATAAGCTAATAATAATAGTAAAAGATCAAAATAATAATAGTAAAAATAACAATTAATAGTAATAAAGTATAGCACTATGAGTTGGACCGAGACCTTTCAATATGGCCGCCCGAAGTTGCACTCTCGGTAGGGAGATCGCTACTCCAGTGATTGACGGTCTATGCTTGTCACTATCTTTTTGTTTAATATATAAAATATATAGGTATTCCTTCTCCTCCTCTAGATGACAAGGCGCACTTATTATTTTTAATCTTTTTATGACTATTTATATTTTGTATTTCTTTCTTTATTTGAGTCATTTCAAGGTTTGTCAAATTGTTTGTCTTTTAATGCTTGAAAATGGGACGATTGTGGGCCAGGAACGTTGGCGATTATAATAAGGACTTCTGATTTCGGCATTCCTGCCTTTCTCCCACTTCTGATATTTGAACGAGACCTTAGAAATTACCGGCCTCTTGTGATATATATATATATATATATATATATATATATACATATATATATACATATATATATATGTATATATATATATATATTATATATATACATACATATATATATATATATATATATATATATATATATATATATATATTGTGTGTGTGTGTGTGTGTACACCTATGTGTATAATACATGTGTGCATGCTTTAATTATATAAAAACAAGTGCCGTGCATAACTCCGCATTATCGAAAGAATGATTATTAAATTGGAAACAAAGTCTGAAACAATGGGTTTGCTGTGACAATGACTATTCTCCGTTTCTGCAGAATGTCTACTGAACTCCCTCAAAGCCCCAGTGGCCTCTCTAGACAAGAGCGCCATCATGCACATCAGAAATCACTGGACAGATCCGCCAGCGCCCAAAGGCTCCTACAAGGCTGACTTTCCTTTAGAAAATCCTCCTTGGCTCACTTTGGGGAACTGGGGAGACGCTTACAAATTCATCAACAGTTATTTCAAAAAATATGAGGTGAGACACTAAAGTGCTATTTCATTCACTGTTCTATCTTACAAGTCCTGTTTCTATACTTTGTTTTCATACCTTCCATTCGAATATAAGACAAATGCGTGTTGAATCTGTAATATATAACACTCGTATGAACTAAAAGTGTGACTAAATGTGTAAATATCTTAGGAGTCCCTGTAAAAATCTACTTACGTCTGGCTTGCCAATCTCCATTCATCTGGCGATGTCTGTGAAGGGTGACGAAACTGTTCTTCGGTTTCTGAAATATGATATTATGTATAATTAGCTTGAATCAAGAAGCTCACTTTCGGGCTGTCATTATACTTGAAGGAAGCAACTGAAAGCATGTGATGCCCCTTTCAATCTGCCAAGTTACGTTTTAAGGCTGACCTAGACAGTAATACGAGTTCATGATTTTTATATGACTTTAATATTAATTGGATCAATATTTATGGTAAATAATAAAATTACAAATTATTTTGTTTTCAACTTAAAAATAAAGCATAACTAAAGCAAGTAAGGAAAAAATATTTTTATTTATTTACGTAATCCTTTCCATTCTAGAAACCAGGGACATTCATGGAAATTGGCGCCCAAGATGGCGAGTTCATGTCACTGACGCTGTTCTTGGAAAAGGAACTTGGGTTCCAGGGCCTCCTCGTAGAACCCAATCCTCTCGACTACCGAAAGCTGAGGGAGGCCAAGAGATCGTCGTTCTCCATCAACGCCTGTGCCACACCTGAAGCAGGCCACAAGAAGGTCAGTTCTTCCTCAACGACACAACTGAAAGGATAATTTTGAATGACTGGAGAATTCTTAACAAGTCAAACTCCTCTTTTCTGTATAGGTAGCCTATAATTCTGTACGAGTATGAAACTCGATGTGCTGTAGTGTGAAACTCTCAGCTACGACCAGACAACAACGCTCAGAACCAGTTGCTGCCTATATGTGTTAAGCGAAGGTTCGTCGGCGATGCCTCTGGGATTGGACTTGGCGGTGCCAGATGCACGATCATGGCTCACTTTATCCTTAAATAAAATATAAACTACTGAGGCCAGAGGGCTGCAATTTGGTTTGTTTGATGATTTGAGGATGGATGATCAACATACCAATTTGCAGCCCCGTAACGCCAGTAGCTTTTAATGTCTGAAGGCGGACACAAAAAGTGCGGCTGAACAGACAAAGCCATTAATAGTTTTCTTTTACAGAAAACTTAAAGGAGGAATCTTTGTTGATAATAAGAGATACACATCGTAGATAGAGTCTCTCTTGGGAGTTGTTTTTTGTTCAACAGGCTGGAGTCTCTGTGCACAATCTGTAGTCACTTGGTTCCATCAGTTACCAAATTTAGTTGCCCAGCATTCTCAAACCTTGGGCTGTGCACACCACACACTGTGAGTGATGATCTTCCATAATGTTGGCCTCGATTTTCCTCGCACGCAACGCCCCTTTCCTGCGCTTAGAGTGAAATATGTTATGTAAATCCGTAGGATTTGAATGTCCAAATTGAGTTGGAGGTAGATTTTGTTTTATTGGGATACAAAATTTATAAAAATGGACGGTAAAACATTTATCCCGTCACTTTTAACGGGTCAAATGACCTTTTAATGGCCTTGAACTTTTTTGTCCGTAATTCTGCAGAAAGTAGCAAATCACGTGACGTAATACACTAAATCTGTTGGCATCAGTGAGTAATCTTACAGTACTAATATCAAGCATAAATTAAAACTCACCTCAAGGTCATCAGACGTTAGGTCGCACTCGAAGGCCGAGGTCGAACTTGAATATCAAGGCCATGTATATCAAATGCATCCCCTTCTTTCCAACTGGTGACATTTGTCTTGGAAATTTAATTGCAAGGTTTCTTGATAGTCTCAATCTTAATCAGTGTCATCAGCTTCATTGCTGAGGTCAAATTCTTTGCCAGCACTTGAGCAGTCGGTGCATTTACATATTGTTGTGCAAGACAGACCGTTTTTTTAGGCAAGAGCAGAGAACTGTATCGCGTGAACCACGACATCCGCATTTGACGAGCTCCAGAACTGCTTTAGGTGCTGTTCCTTTAAGGTATCTGACAGGTTGATAATTTCCATTAGAAGTGACCTCCCATCCATTTTGGGCAAGTTCCGGAAGCTCAGGCATTGATGTAGTGTAGGCCTTGTCTCTCATTGCCATATAGTTTGCTCTAGCAATGTGTGGTAGAAGTGCTCCTCACGTTGGTGGAAGCTTTTCGCCCTCCAGGTTTTCCTTAAGGAATGGTTCCCATTAAAGAGCTGGAACAGCCTATGTTGCTCTTTGCCGAATATACTTGGTAAACAAATCTCCCAACAGGCCCATAACTCGCAGGCATATTCCCATCATCTGGTAAGTGTATTACCGTAGTTTCTTCAGTTAGGGGTTCATGGCCCATGCCAACAAATGTCTGCCGAATTTCATATTAGGGGTGAAAGGTAAACTGAAATCCACGTCTTTTTGGAAACTTCAATGAATTGCCTCCCCAGTCTGCACCAGTGAAATAGTGCAGACCAATCAAGCCCTTTGACTTTTCCACCTATTGCTGATACTCGACGACAAACACCAACCACCCTGTATTTCGTTCCTTTTCCAGTCAAAAAGGGAAGAGTTGTTGTATATCTGTATCAGGAGACCAAACAACTATTGTTTTAAATCTTGACTCCCTAATGATATCTAGAACATGAAGCGGAATCATTGTATCCGCCTCCTTATGGTTATGTGTCACCATGTCCTGTTGAAGAAGCTCAGAACGGTTGGACCTGAATTTCTCAACATAGGATACAACCAGATCTTGATTTGAACCCTCAAAAGCCTCTATGAGAGCTTTAGCAAGCAACCCATTCAGCTGGGGTTTTGTTTTTGAGCTAGCTACCAGTTCTTTCAGTGTAACCTTTGAAATATTTATTTCATCGTGCACCATGAACTCTATTGACGACACTTTTGCGGCACGTTTAGCACGAGTTCTGTCCTCCAGGGACACCTTCACGAATACAATGCGGCCCTCAGTATACCCCTTCATCAAGCGTTTCATTCTTTTCACGAATGCCGTCTTCAGATGAATGATCTTCGTCATTGCAGACGTATTCTTCATACTTTGTTGCAAGACAGCTATGCCATCAAATATAATCGCAGCTTCATTCACATTACTGCTGTCATCAAAAGGCAGATCATTCACCCTGTTGTTGTCCGAGTCAACATCCGATGGTGCCTCTGATATGCTCATGTCCTCTTGTTCCTCAACTGCATGCATCAAGCTACTCTTGTCGGTCGGGATAGGAAGAGATCCGTCATTAGCAAACAAAGATCTTGGAAGAACAGACATCTCATATTCTGCTATAGTACCTGCCAACTTCGGTACCAATTCCGGTCGAGATTGCTGAATCACAAGAATCTAGCCAACAGCTGTCGTTCCTCATGCAATTTGAGGATCTTTTCTCAGACACGCATAACCTGCCTTGGCATCCATGTTAAATGTGTATTTATTTTCAATTTTTTCATTGGATTCCAAATTGCTATTGTGGAGTGAGTTAGCAATCTCTCGTCAACTAGGGTCTTATAAGCTAACTGGCCCTTCTCATCCCTGTTCAGAATGTCTAACTTTGCTGGCTCAGGTACGACCACCGAGGACACAATGCTTTTCAGTGATGCTTCAATTTCTTATGGGTTACCTTCACCGTGAGCTGGATGCAGTCTCGCAACTTGAGAGCACTTGCTGTCGATCGTGTGGCTATCTCACCTGAGCGTTGGTAATGGCATTTGCCAGGTTCCCTAGGACTACAGATTCGAGAACAGTGGTTTTGAAAATCTGCCACAATTTTTGAGAGTTCGGGTTAGATGAGGAGAAATCGGTGAAGTAGACCCTCCTGCTGTGTTAGACTAGTGATGCCGCCAATCCTTTTCAGTTTCTTTATTTCTTGCTCGAGGGTCTGGCCAACAAACAAGGCAGAGAAAGGTGTGTTGGACTTTCGGATGCAGAAATCCCCATTCTTCAATGAATCATCCTTTTCAAGAGCTTTCATCTGTGCTAAATGGACAGGCATGAGTCGGGCATATTTGAACAAATCATGTGCCATATAGTACTTGATTTGCTCATTCAGTGCAGCTAGAAAACCTTCCCAATCATTCTGTCCACTCACTCGGGTGAGGTGAAGAAGCACTTCAGCTTGTGTCATGTAGCTGTCCAAGAGGGTTGCAAGTTCCCCAGCACCAGGTGTGGACATCTGTATCTCTTTTCAGTGGTTACAAACAGCTTCAAAATGTGCCAAACACTTTGGGTCCTGACAAGTAAGCTCTTTCTGAGCTCCTCACAGTGGAATATCAGAGGACTGGGAGGCAATTCGCTGAGAACAGCATTAAATTTCATGTAAAAGCAAGCTAGTGCATTCATTATGTGGCATTCTACTCCTCTTTTGAATGAGTTTCCCGTGAAGATAGCTTGCAAAGCTGCGAGAGAGTAGATGGATGTCTTAATAGCAACCGTTGTCATTCGGCAAGTGTAACGTAACTTGGCTCTGAAAGAATAAAGAATTACATTAGCTTATAAATTTGACCTTGATCTATAATATTAATTGTGTGTAATTACTAATATGTGCTAAAATATTACTTGCTGTAATTTCAAGGATAATGATTTCACTGTTAAAATCTTGTATTTGTGATTTGACCCTGACCTTTTTGGGTGACATTGACCTCACATGACCTTGGAACATATCCTAGAATAATTAACATTCAATAAAAAAACAAGTCTATATAATATAAGCTATGAAATAAGGGAACACATCAATGAGATAAGTGCAAATATGTCTCAAAGTAATAAAAAGAAAAGTCAAGGTTATTTGGGGCTAATATGACCCCCTAAATGAGGTAAAAAAAAATGTGTTACCGTCCATTTTTGAATTCCTCACATAAAATAGATTCGGAATCAGCCCTTATCTCAATTTGGACATTCAAATCCTACGCGAGCACAATTCATAACATAGTCTGCCACACTATTATTTCCTTCGTTGTTTTTTACACGAAAATCTTGTTATTTATGTATTCATTCAACGACTGATTTATTGCTTTCAGTCACATGCATTTCATTTCATTCTTTTTAATTTCCTCTGATCTTTCCACCTCTTCTATAGTTGAAGAGAAAAGGATCAAACTCAATAATATAAATAACAAGCGAAGGCTGTGTGGAGGGAAAGACGACATTTGAAATGAAAATGAAGAGTAAAGCTGTAAAAGACATAGTACTACATGAGTAGAGGTATTTTTGTATATTGTGGACGAAATGGCGAGAAAGCTCCTGCCTGTCTCAAAAGATTTCCTATAAATCATAATCTGCCTGAATCAGGCCTTCTGCCAGCAGGGTTGTAAGTGAATAAGACTGGATAAGACACTCACATTCATAATGAATCACGACTAATCTTGGATCTTGTACTATTTGAAACCATAACAGTCATATCCTTGATTGCATTCTACTCTTAGGATTATTCGAGATTTAGCCTTTTTAGTTTTCTTTAAAAGAAAACTATTGAGATGGCCATTTGTCAGTCCGTCCGCACTTCTCTCTTCGCTAGAGGGCAGCCCTCCTGCCTCAGTAGCCTTATTTGATTTAAGGATTTAAGGTGAAAGTTAACCATGATGGTGCGTCAGCTTCATGGTCCGCTGCTGAAAGTTTCATGGATCGTGGCTGAGAGTTTCATACAGCATTATAGGTTGTACAGAAAACTCGATTGTGCTGAAGAAACTTGATAATGTCACAATTTAGTGAGATATTCTCTTCTGTTATTTGTAAGAGGATACTGAAGAGAAAGCAAAATGTTTCTCGTGATGATTTCGTAGAGCAGATGTGGGTGCGTCCTTAGCTGGCACAGAACTGTTGGTGATCCAAATCTTTCAGGATATGAAATGCTAGAGCTAAATGTGAACTAATATTCTCGCAGTTCCTCTATAAAGAATGTACAGAGGGAACGGGTAAGAGCAAAGCTATATTGGCTCACAAGTCCAAGTAGATTTTGCCTTGGACAGTGAAATGGATGAAATGAAGTTGAGAGATGCAATGCTGTAGTGGAAACACACGAAGACTGGTGAGAAAGAGTCTTGTCTGAATGAGGTTTGCGTAGATCAAATGAATATCTAAGAAACTGCTGATTAAAAGTGACCTGCAAGCGTTGTAGAAAAGGTAGGTTCTTAATGTTTTAGAAGTAGACAACAGAATTGCAAATGAAGCGTGATTGTGATTTTGGGATAGGGAATGTAGTTGTTTTTCCCATCTGTCATTTTCGTCATTTCATTTGGTCTTTCACTCAGAGGAACTGGACTTTTTACAGAAGAGAGAGAGAGAGAAAGTTAAGTATATCTTAGCTTAACCAGACTACTAAGCTGATTAACAGCTCTCCTAGGGCTAGCCCGAAAGATTGGATATCTTTACGTTTACTAGGAACCAGTTTGATACTTAGCAACGGGACTTACAGCTTATTGTGTGATCCGAACCACATCGAGAAATGAATTTCTATCACCAGAAATAAATTCCTCTGATTCCCCGTTGGCAGAGTGGGGAAGCAAACCCGGACCCTAAGATCGGTAGTCGAGCACGTAACCGACTCGTCCAACGAGAAACTAAAGAGAGAGAGAGAGAAAAAAAACTCCTTTCGATATCATAAGATTGAAATGAACTTCTATAGGCAACAGTTCTTCCCCTCCGCCATATGTATAGCTTTTCCAGAGAGAGAGGGCTGAAATAAGTATCTATTTTTCTATCTATCAATCCTTTGACAGAGAGAAAGAGAGATAAAAAAAGGGTTGGGGGGGGGGGGGGTGAGGGGGGGGGGGGGGGGGGGGGTGAGAGAAAACGGTTAAAGGATGAACATGTTCAGAGCGATAAAACGCCAAATTCTGCGGATGGAATCATTATTTTTTTCTCTTCTTGAAACCAGATTGCCTCGTACTGTACCTACCTCTGATCTTTACAGGACCTTCTTTGGCTGAGGGATACGCCAGACAACCTGCCGCCTCTCTTGCACAGAATCCAGGAGGGCAGTAACAGGCTATTGCAGTATGTCTCCACAGAGGTCAGTTATCCAGCAGAATTATTATCATATATCTATTGTCATTTCATTGAGAATTGTCATTCCATTTCACTGAGTCTAGGGTATTTTTATGCATATTGTTTATGGTACACAAGACAGAAATAATAGCTCAAGTAGAGATAAAGATAAAAGAATAACAATAAATTTGTAAACAACTGGTACTTTGGCTTAGAAATCACTCGATGTCCCTTTTAAGGTGCAAAATGATTTTGTACGAGAGATGTTAAATGGTAATATTGCGGGAATACTAGGTTATATTAACCACAAAACACCCACGCAAATCAATCAACATGATTCTTTCACAATTCATGCTAATATTATTTTAGTTTCCTTTAACCCAATACCCATACTCTTGCTTACATTCACCTTGCGCTTTATCGGCAAATAGTTTCAAATCTCTCTCTCTCTCTCTCTCTCTCTCACCATGTATATCCATACCCTCTTCACCGTAACACTAAACTTTTCACTCTTCACCAACCCCTACCGTTCATTACACATGACCGAACCACCTTAAAATACACTGATTTATCCTTCGACTTACGATCACATTTTACATGCTTCCATGATCACAGTATAATACAAGTGTAGATATATATATATTATCTTATAATACTAATATATACTAATTATATTATTATATATAGCTAGATATGAATTAACTTGATCACGAAGTATATAAAAAACGTTATGCTATTTATAAATAAAGGTGATGCCACGGAAGAAAAATTGAAAGACGAGAAAGCCAAGAACTTTCGGTCTAACACGGCCCTTTACTTTGGCACAACTAAGTAAAGGGTCGTGTTAGACCGAAAGTTCTTGGCTTTCTCGCCTTTCAATTTTTCCTCCGCGGCATCACCTTTATTTATGTGTCTAAGAACAAGAGGTGCCATTTATTTTCGTTTGCAAAAAGGACCGCGAACTGGGGCAGACGGTGGAGGTGCAGTGTTTCAACGCAGGGGCGATGGCAGTTGCGGCCCTCAACACCTTAACTATTGATCTCCTCACCATCTCGACGCATGGAGGTGAACTTGACATACTGATGTCCATCCCTCTCAGGGTCAGATTCAGGGTAAGCACGCCATGAAAACCAATAAAGCTTCTTTTGCAGAAGATTCCCAATGCTTATTTTAGCTCAGTTCGAAAGATGATTCCACGATGTTATTTTTGAATGGGGTCA